>NC_142272.1:1446334-1623117 GCF_052056855.1 Sturnus vulgaris
GGGGACAGCAGTGAGGGTGTAGGAAGGGTGGGTGTCCCTCACCTAAGGGTGTCTGGGGACAGCAGTGGGGGTCAGAAGGGTGGGTGTCCCTCATTTGAGGGTGTCTGGCGGGGGGAGACCTCTGAGGACAGTACCAGAGGGTTGGGCTCTTTTGGGGGATGCTGTGTGGAAATACCTGGGAACAGCATGAGGGGTTGGGGTCCCATGTTGCCCTCTTTTGGGGAATCCCTGGGAACAGCACCCATGGGATTGGATTTTCAGATCCCCCTCTTTGGTGGGATGCTGTGTGGGGTAAGGTGGTGCTCCATGGGGGGACTGAGAGGCGGCTGAGGGGCTGCCCACCCTGACGCCCTTGTCCCCTACAGGGCAGTGCTTCGACTATTGTGAGAATGATGGTGTGTGCCAGATGACAGCCAGCGGTGCCAAGCAGTGCCGCTGCCCCCCTCAGTTTGAGGGTGCCCAGTGCCAGGAGAACAAATGCTCCCGGTGCCAGGAGGGCAAGTGCAGCATCAACAAGCAGAGCGGGGAGGTCTCCTGCATGTAAGTGCTGGGGATGTCGAGCTGGAGGGAGGAAAAGGGGTGGTGGGCACAGAGACCCCAGAGAAAACCTGGATCAGCCATAGCTGGGTTGGTAATTCAGGGCAGATAAATCCAGGGGACCTGGTGGGCCTGGGAGGAGGAGCTGGAGGTGTCTCAGTGTGTCCCCAAAACCCACCCTGGTGTCCCAGCCATGAGCTGTGCGGGTGGGATGAGCCAACAGCTGAGTCCTGAGGGGCTGGGGGGAGCACAGAACACCCGGGGGGGGCACAGGGCGGCCGGGGGTACCCATGGCACTGATCCTCTGTGCCCCACAGCTGCCCTGACGGGAAGATAGCACCGAGCTGCCTGACCTGTGACAATTACTGCCTGCACGGCGGGACCTGCTCCATCAGCGACAAGACGCAGCTGCCCGAGTGCCTGTAAGAGAGGAGGGGGCCGGGGGGGCATGGGAGGGGGGACAGGCGGGGCTGTTTGCCCCCCGAGACGTCACTGACACACCGCGATCTGTGTGCCCCCGCCCCAGCCTGACCCCAGGTCTGTGCCCAGCTCTCCCTCCCTCCCTCCCTGCACGGCCCTGCCCCGCTAATCCCGGTGCTCTCCCTGCGCTCCCAGGTGTCCCTCGGGGATGACGGGCACGCGCTGCGAGGATTTCATCGTGGGCGAGCAGCAGAGCAGCCGTAAGTGGGGGGCGGTGTGGGACCCCCCCTTCCGTGCCACGCCACACCCAGGGGGGTTTGTTGGTGATCCAGGGCTGTCCCTGTGCCCCTGTGTGACTCCTGACCCTGTTCTGTGGTGGAAGGGGGGACAGGGCCAGCCCAGGCTGCCCCGTATGGGCACTGTCCCCTCCGCAGGCTCTGACTCTTCCCGTGCCTTCCTCCCGCAGGAACAGCCTCCATCGTCATCCCCATCCTGCTGCTGCTCATCCTCCTCACCGTGGTGGCTTTTGTCTGGTACAAGTGGAGAATTAAAGGGTCAGTCTGGTGGCATGGAGGGGACGGGAGGCTGTGAAAGCCTCGAGGGTGGGGGACAGCCGGGGGGGGTCACTGGCACTGACCCTCTGCTTCCCCCACCTCAGTGCCAAGGGCTTCCAGCACCAGCGGATGACAAACGGTGCCATGAACGTGGAAATTGGGAATCCCACCTACAAAATGTACGAGGGGGAGCCCGATGATGACGTGGGGGAGCTGCTGGACGCCGACTTTGCCCTGGACCCTGACAAGGTGAGGGGCTGTGGGCTCTGCCCAAAGTGGGAGGTGCAGGGGGGACACGTGCTGGGGTGGGGGGCACATTGCTGTGCCTCTCAGGGCTCTCTGTGCAGCAGTCCTGAGGGACTGAATAAGCTTTGGGGCTGGTGGGGCTCTGAGGGTCTCAAAGGCTTCAGGGCTGGGAACTCCAAGAGGTTGCAAAGGTTTTGAGGGATCACAAAGCTTTGGGGGCTAGGTGGGCTCCAAGGGTTTGCAAATTTTTTGGGACTAGGGAAACTCCAAGGGGTGACAGTGGCTTTGGGGCCAGTGAAGACTCTGAAGGCCCACAAAGGTTTAGGGCTGGAGGTTTTGGGGCTGGGGGGGGGACCTCCGAATGTTCACAAAGGTTTTGGGGCTGAGGATGCTCTGAGGGAGGCTCCAAAGACTCACAAAAGCTTTGGGGTGGGAGAAAGGGGGAAACTCCAAGGGACTGCAAAGGCTTCAGGGCTTGGAGGTGTCTGAGGGAATGCAAAGGCTTTGGAGCTGGGGGTGCTCTGAGGGGTCACAAAGGTTTTGGGGCTGGGGGAGCTCTGAGGGGTCACAAATGTTTTGAGGCTGGGGGGCTCTGAGGGGTCACAAAGGTTTTGGGGCTGGGGGGGCTCTGAAGGGTCACAAAGGTTTTGGGGGTGGGGAGCTCTGAGGGGTCACAAATGTTTTGGGGCTGGGGGGCTCTGAGGGGTCACAATGGCTTTGAGGCTGGAGGGCTCTGAGGGGTCTCAAGGGTTTTGGGATTGGGGTCTGCAAGGATTGACAAATGTTTTGGGGCTGGGGGAGCTCTGAGGGGTCACAAAGGCTTTGGGGCTGGAGGCTGCAGGCAGGGCCATTGGGGCTGCCCCATGTCCCCGGAGGAGGTCAGGGCTGGTGGGGGCTCTCACCAAGTCCCCCCCAGGATGGGGAGCACCCCATGGCACGGCAGTTCTGGTCAGTGGGGGCTGTCCATGCCCCCTCTCACCCTCTCCCCCATCCCTGCAGCCCACCAACTTCACCAACCCGGTTTATGCCACGCTGTACATGGGCGCCCACAACAGCCGCAACTCCCTGGCCAGCACGGACGAGAAGCGGGAGCTGCTGGCACGGGGGGACGACGACCTGGCAGACCCCCTGGCATAGGGGCACGGGGGGCGAGGGGCTGCGGGGCCGCGGTGCCCGGGCCCGGCACAGCCCCCGCCGCAGGGGCGGGCGGGGGGGGCCGGGGGTGGGGGGCCACGAGCCGCTGTATAAATGTACAAATGAAGGATTATTACTTTTCTATGTGAGCAGTATTATTACCTGTATATTCCCCCCGGTCCCAGGCCTCGGCGTCTTCATTGCCAGACCCGGCTTTGGTTTATTTTAAATCTCTTTACATTGGGCCCCCCCCTTTCCTTTCCCTTCCCTGCCCCTCCTTGTCCCTTCTCTCCCCCTCCCACCCCCAGGACTGGGGTGAACACATCGGGGCTGGGGCTGATGGGAGACTTGGGGTCACTGCTCCGGGGGGCACAGGTCGGGGGGAGGCAGAGCTGGGTCCCACATTCTCCCAACACCCCCAAACTGCAGCAGCTCCCCTCCCCAGGGACCCCATTTCCTAAATCTGCTGCTCCCCAGCTTCCCCCTCCTCCTGCAGCTTGGCCCCTGCAATCCCCCCCAGCCCCTCATTCCCCTCCCTCCCCTGTTTTCCCCCCATTTTCCCCTTCCCCCCCTGATTTCCCCCCATCCCATTTTCCCCTCCCTCCCCAACTTTCCCCTCCCTCTCTCTGCCTCCCTTTCCCCATTTTTTGCCCGACTGTTACAGGGGCCAGGATGAAGCCCCCAGCCCCACTGCGGTGCGGGGGGGTCCCCAGCCCCTCAGGCCCCCCCACCCCGGCCTCTCACCTGCCCCTTGCCCGCTCTCCGACATGCACATTTTTTAACAGGAAAAAGAAAAAAAAAAAACAAAAAAAAAACCCACAAAAAAAAAAATCACCCTGGAAATGACCTAGCTTTTATAGTAGAAATAAATAAACGCATGTGGGGGGGCGGGGGGGGGACCCCATCCTTTTATTGGGGGGAAATGTTTTAATAATTTTTGCTGGATTACTTTACAACTAAACAAAACAGATATTGTTATAAATAAAATTTTTAAAAACTGAAGCACAGGCTGCTGGTTGGAGAGGGGGGTGGGAGTGTGGGGGGGCAGTTTTGGGGGGAGCCCGGGCACCGGGGGTCATGGTTGTGATGCCCTCAAAGGCCAGAGGTGCCAGTCCTGGCCCCGGGGAGGTCGGGGGTTTATGGGATGTGGAGAGGAGGGGGCTCGGGGGGGGTCATGGGGAGGGAGGGGCATGGGGAGGGGGGTCACAGGTGGCTGAAAGGCAGGAGAATCCCACCAGGACCTCTTGTTCCATTGCGTGGTGCAGGGGGGGGCACCGCTGGGGTGAGGGGGGCACTGACAACCGGGAATGGGGAACGGAGAACCGGGAACGAGGAACAGGAATGGGGAACCGGGAATGGGGAAAGGGGAACGGGGAACTGGGAGCGGGAACGGGGAATGGGGAATGAGGAATGGGGAACCGGGAATGAGGAATGGGGAATGGAGAATGGGGAATGGGGAATGGGGAATGGGGAATGGGGAATGGGGAATGGGGAATGGAGAATGGGGAACCGGGAATGGGGAATGAGGAATGGGGAATGGGGAATGGGGAATGGAGAATGGGGAACCGGGAATGGGGAATGGAGAATGGGGAATCGGGAATGGGGAATGAGGAATGGGGTACCAGGAATGGGGAATGGGGAATGAGGAATGGGGAATGGGGAATGGGGAATGAGGAACCGGGAATGAGGAATGGGGAATGGAGAATGGGGAATGGGGAATGGGGAATGGGGAATGAGGAATGGGGAACCGGGAATGGGGAATGGGGAACCGGGAATGGGGAATGAGGAATGGGGAATGGAGAATGGGGAACCGGGAATGGGGAATGAGGAATGGGGAATGGAGAATGGGGAACCGGGAATGGGGAATGAGGAACCGGAGCAGGCACCGGCGGCGCGCGCAGTTCCAGGAGTCGCCACCAGGTGGCGACACCGCCATCGAGAACGGAGCGGGGGGGGCAGCGCGCTCATCCCCGTGGCCCCTCTGTGTGACCCCCTGACCCCACCCGTGTCCCCCCATATCCCCTCCGTGACCCTCCCCCGTGTCCTCCCATACCCCCCGTGTAACCCCCCCCGTATCCCCCTCCAATCCTCCCGTGTATCCCCCCGAGCCCCCACGTGTATCTCCCCCCGTGAGCCTCCTGTGTATCCCCTCTTGTATCCCTTCTGTGCCTCCCTAATTGTCCCCCCTGTGCGTGTCCCACCTGTTCGCCCCCATGGATTCCACCCTTAAGCTCACCCTGAGTATCCCCCATGTCTCCCTCATTGTGTCCCGCACGTCCCCTGAGTATTCCCCGTGTCCCCCATTTTCCCTTTTCCCCCTCCCGTGTGTCCCTCTCATGTACCCCCCGTGTCCCTCCCTTGTGCCCCCCGTGTGCCCCCCACTCCGTGTCCCCCCGTGTCTGGCACGACCGTGGATCGCTCTCATCCTCCTGCCCTGACACAGCCACAGGCGTGACCAGGACAGCACCGGGTGCTGCGAGTGGGGGGCTCACTGGGACCCCTCTTACACCCAGGGCCGGGACCAGGGGCAGGACCGGTGGGCAGGACCCCGACAGGGGCTCGTGGCCACCCCGGGGGGCTCGTGCTGCGGAGGTGGGGGGGCTCAGTCCCACTCGTGGCATGGAGCCCTCAGGGCGTCGAGCCCTCGTGGCATCAGCCGCAGCCTCGCCACGTGCCAGCTTGGCTGTGAGGGACCCCCAAGGCCATGGCAGGTCCTGGTGCCCCCTGGCCTGTGGCTCAGCAGAGCGGGTCGCCCCTCGCCCCCCACCCCCATCATCACCGGCCCCCCCGCAGCCTCTGCCTTTGAGCCCCCCCAGCCCCGCGCCGGGTGCCGGCGGCCTCAGATCTATTTCAATACCGGCTCTTTGTTCACTTATCGGTCCTTAAATCTCTTCACGAGGTTTCTCCTCCCTTTCCCCTCTCCCCCCCCCCACCAAACCCTTTTTATCTTTTTCCTTCAATATTTTCTATTTTTCACCCTCTTCCCCATTCATCCCCACCCTCCCCCCGCCTGCTTCTGTCCCTCCCATCTCAGCCCCGTGGGCTGTTAGGGGGGATGGGGGGGTCTTCCAGAGCCCCCCAACCCCTCGCAGTCCCCGGTGTGAGACCATCAGGGACACCGGGACCCACTGGGGGAGATTTCTTGGCGCTGGTGGGGGGGGAGGTCCCGAGGGGTCTGGACGCTCCCGCAGCCCCTCCAGGCTTCAGCCACTCTGCAGGGTGAATGTGGCACTGGGGGGAGCAGCGCTGGGGGACCCCGGTGGGAGGGGAGGGGGGTTCAGAGGCTCCTGCAGTGCGGGAATTGGGGGGCCAGGGAGGAGCGGGGGGCTCTGGGGTTGGCGGTGGGTCTCACACACACCGGCAGCGCTGGGAGAGGGGCTGGAGGGATTCTCCCTGAAGTGGGGGAGGCTCCTCTGAACCCCGGCTGCGGATCCCGGGCAGAAGTGCCCCATGTGCCCACATGCCCAGGGCCCCCATGGGGCTGGCCTGGGGCTGGTTGCGACTCCCCTGATGTCAGCAGCTCTGGACGCCCCGCTCCTCGTGGCTCTGCTCTCTCCTCTCTCTTTCCCGGCTCTGTCTCCCTCATTTCTCGCCCTCTCCCTTCCCTTTTCCCATTTCTCCGTTACCTTTCATCATTCCGTCTCCGCATGTCCACGCGGTTCTGCAGTGACCCCCCCCCGGCGTGCCTCCACCACCCCCGCGTGCCCCCAGACCCCCGAGTGCCCCCAGGTCCCCCCTGAATGTCCCCAGCCCCGCCGATTCCAAGTCCCCGCCGGCAGCTTCCCGGGTAATCACAGAAATAACAGCAATAATAGGAATAAGGATAAATTGATGGGGAGAGGAGGGGGCTGTGGTGGGGGGTGGGTGGTGAAAACCCCTCGGGGGGAGCGTGACAACCCCTGGGAGAGGGGCCCGGCACCGCACTGGGGGATGAGCACACGCGTGTCCATGTGCACACACATGTGTCCGTGCAGGTGACGCAGGTGGCGTGTCCAGCCCGACGCGGGTGGGGGTGCAGGACAAGAGGAGCCCCTCGGGTGTGGCAGGGTCTGGGTGCCCCCCACGGACGCTCCCTAGGGTGCCCCCCCATCCCTTCCTGCTGAAGTTTTGGGGGGCCAAGCATGGAGGGACCCCCTGCCCTCCCCAGGAAGGGCAGCACTGTCGGGGTCCCCCCCGGTGCCTCCAGCTGGGTGTGGGGTCTGCGGGAGATGGGGCGGGGGGCTGCAGGACCGGGAGCATCCCGAGGGGCCGGGGGAGAGGGGGGATAAGCCTGGGAGCATCTGGGGGAGTGGGAAGATGGGGAAGGAAGGGAGGCACCCCGGGCTGCTGGAGGATCGGGGGCAGGAGTGGGTCCGGGGGATGCGGGGTCCCCGGGAGAGAGGGGCAGGACCGGGATATCCGGGTGTGGGGGTCTCCAGGAAAGGGGGAGGGAGGCAGAACCGGGGGCACCCTCACTGCTGGCGACCAGGTGGGGCAGGACCCCGAGGTGATGGAGAAGGGGTGTGGGGGGGGGCATAGCTGGGGATACCCCGGGGTTCGAGGCAAGTTGGGAGGGGTAGAACCAGAAACACCTGGGGTTGATGGAGAAGGCGGGGGGGGGCAGGATCGAGGACACCCCGGAATGCTGAAAGGAGAGGAGGGGGTAAAACCTCGAGATGCGGGGGGAGAAGGGGGAGTCGGATCAGAGGCACCCCGAGGTGTGGGGCTCTCCCCGCGCCCCTCGGCCCGCTCGGTGGCGGAGCCGCCGGTGCGCGCGGGGCCGGTGCGGGGTCCCGGCGCCCCCGGAGCCGCCCCCCCGGTGCCCCCCCGCCGGCCGGGATTGGCGGGGCCGCCGAGGCGCCGCCCGGCCCCGCAAGTCTCCAACTTTCTTCCCGCCGCCCCTCGCCGCCGCCGCCGCCGCCGCTGCTCCCGGAGCCCCGCGATGCTCCGCCGCCGCCTGCCCCTGCTCGGGCCCGGGCTGCTGCTGCTGCAGGTACGGGGCATCCGCGACCCCCGCCCGGCCGAGCTGCGGCCGCCGCGGGGCGGGGGGGATGGGGGGGGGGCGCGGTTACCGGCCAGGGGGGCGATTACCGGAGGGGGGGGGCATTTCCAGGAGGGGGGAGTCGTGCAGTTATTGGGGGCGTAGGACAAATCCGGGGGAGGGGGCGTGGGGTCCTGACGGGGGTCGTGCAGTTGAGGAGGGGGGATCTGTCAATGTGGGGGGTGTCGTGCATTGGGGGGGCTGTGTCAGTCACGGAAAGAGCGGGCATTGGGGGGGGGTCGTAAGAGAATTGTATGGGGGGGCGGCTGACGGGGGGGGCATATGAGGGGTCCTGCCCCTCCCCCAAGTTGGAGGGACACGGGGCTGTCCCGGAGCTCGGGTGGAGTTGTGGTATCGGGGGGAGCCTCAGGGGGTCCCGTCGCCGGTGAAGCCCCTCCAGCTCCCCCCCCCTTCCCCGGTCGCAGAGCGCGGGAGGCGCCGTCTGGCAGGTGCGGGGGGGGCAGCGAGACGGAGCCGCGCGTGAGCGTGGGGGGGCGGCCACGCGTGGGTGGGTCGGACCCTCTGCCTGAGGAGCCCCGCGGGGGGGTCGGGGAGCCCTTGTCCCACACCCCGCACCTGCAGCACACCTGGGGAGGAGGGAGCAGGGTGACTTCCCCACGGTGGCCGTGTCGGGGAGCGAGAGGGGGTCCCCACGCAGGACTGGGGGGGGGGGGGGGGGGGGTGTGTTCCCAGCTGTTCCCTGGTTCTGCCAAGGGCGTGAGCCCCAAAACCACCTGCAGAGGCGACGCCTCATTCCTGACCCGACTCTGTTCGGCCTCAGCCCCTGCACCGGGGGCTTCTCCCACCCGCCCCATTCCCATCTCACCCAGTGCCCCCCAGCCATGGGGAGGACGCGTGGGGGTCTCACCCCACGGAACAGGCCTGGGGGTCGGGAGGGGCTTTGCTTGTTCACCCTTTCGCCCGTTTTTGGGAGCTGAGGAGCGGCTGCAGCCGCAGAAACCCCCCCCGCCTGCAGAGTCCCCCCCACAATGTCCCCTAGTCCCACATACTTGAAGCTTCCCAAGGCCACTCACCCCCACGTGTCCCCCCTCCGCCACCTCCTCTTGGAGCCCCTCGGGGGGCTACAGCTGCATCCAGCGCCGTGGTGGTCAGGAGGGGGGGAAGGAGCCCCCCCAGCCCAGCCGGGGGGGCCGAGCTCATCACCCAGCAGATCTGATTTCCTGACACTCCATTTTTACTTTCTGTGTTTCATGAATAAAATCAAACGAGTCAATTCCCTCTCGGGAATTGGATGCACATCAGGGACCCCCTAACACCCCCCCCTGCACCACCCGACCCCCCCCAAGGCAAAGGCTCCTGTAACTTGTCTCTCCCTGGCACGCTGCTCCCTGCCTGGGGAGGGGGAGACGTGTGCCCGCGTGTGGGGGTGGTTCGGCGTGACCCCCCCTCCCCGTGTCCATCCATTGCAGAGCATCTGTCGGTGCTGGAGCTGCTTCAAGACAAATGGGTTTGTTTTGATGAAATCCGGAGCAGGGCGCTGCCCTGGCCCCCCCCCCCCACGCCCACGCAGGCGGCGGTGCTGAGGGGGGGGCACGGGGGGCTCAAAGCTGGGGGGCACCGACATGGCCTGGGGCATGGGGTGGGCATGAAGGTGCAGGAGCCTCCTGCGCAGGGAGATGCTCTGAGCCCCAACCCCTCTGTGATGGGGGTCCGGGTCCCTCCCCCCTCCCAGGGCTCCAGGTGGGGCCGGGGTCTGCCCAGCCGTGAGCCCAGCGGGTACCAGGGAAGGGGAACGGAGCCGTTCCTGCCCCTCGGCTCCTTGGGCCTGTTGGGGAGAAACTTTCCCGGTCTCTTTCGGGGGTCAGGAAGCAGCTGGATGGGTGGGGGGGTCCCATTGGCTTCCCCCCGGCTCCAGCGGGCGCCTTGGACTGGGGCTCCCAGTGCCACCAGGACTGTGATGGGAGCACTGGGCGAAGGTGGGGCTGCACCCCCGGGGCAGCAGTGCCAGCGTTGTCCCTGTGCAGAAGGCAGGGATTCGCAGCGTGTGGGACCCCCAGGCTGTCACCTCCCGTGCCCTGGGTTTGCTGACGTGACACTGGTGTGTCCAACCCCTGCTGGGATGGACAAACTCTGTCCTGTTCCCACTGTGGGGGTGCAGACCACCCCTCCCCGGCCTCCTCCACCCTTCGTGGCTGCTGCTCCCCGGGCTTTGCTGTGCTGGCAGTGCTGGAAGAGGCAGGGGGACGAGCCCACCTCTGATTCCAAGTGACACCCCCTCCCCTTCCCAGCCTTTCCTGGGCTCCTGCGTTATTTTTATGCATGCCATTATTTTCTGTTCATTGACTATTAAATCTTAGGGGTCCCTCCGGGTGGGGCTAGCCTGGCTCGAGGGTCCCAGCCAGACCCCCCAGGTGCACCCAGGACCCTCGGCTGGGTACAGCCGGCCTTGGTGGGAGGAAGGGCGATTTCTCTGCATCCCCCGGGGATCCTGGGACGCAGATGCCACCCTTGGCCCTGGGTGCCCCATGCCCTGGTGATGGGGTGACCCCCACCCAGCACTGAGCGAGATTCAGCAGTAGAGGGGATGGGTGGTGATGGCCCTGGATTGGGCTGGAGCAGGCTGGAACAGGCAGGAATACCGGGATGAAGCCACGATGGGATGGCTGGGTGCCACAGCAGGAGCAGGACGGGGACAAGGGTGTCTTTCCTCACCCTTGTCCATCCCTGCTGCCTTTGCCAGAATGTGTCCCCCCCCCACCCCCTGCGCCCGTGCCTCGATTTCCCTCCTTTCTGGCACAGGCAGGTGAGACAGCGGCTGTCTGTGAAGCACCTGAGTGTTGCTGGCAGGTTTTCCTTCTTGGATTAACCCTTCGCAGGAAAATCCTGCCTCGCTCTGCCGGTGGCCATGCCAGCCAGAGCCTGGTGGCCCGGGATGCCAAACTCATCCACTTTGTCCCTTCCTTCGCCTTGCTGTCACCCAGGAGCTGTCTCCTGGGCTGCTGGCTTTGCTCTTAGCAGATGCTGCCAGCCCTTTCCATGCAAGGACACCCCAATTCCCACCTCCCCAGCTGCCATTTTTAGGGGGAATTTACCCGGTTCGTGGCTCGGAGGAGCGCATCACATTTGGGGCCAGGGGAGAGGATTTGGGTGGTGCTGCTGCCCTGCAGCCCCTTCTGGCCTGGGGTCCCTGGGGGTGCTGAGCTCCAGGCCCGGCTGCAGCTCCGTGCCGGTGCCCGGGTGGTGCCCACGGGGCCGGGATCGGCTCCGTGCATCCCCCGGTGCCGTTCCTGCAGCTCCCCGAGCCGCCCGCCGTTGCGGCGGGTGCTGTGTGCTCAGCATGGCTGAGCTAATCTATCGCCAAACAAACACACACTGTTATTCCGAAAGAAGGTTTCCAAGCGACTCATTTCCCTTTTTTTAATAACTCTTCCCTCTGGTGCCCTTTGCACCCTAAGCTGGGAGATTCAATAAGGCTGGAGCCTGGAGCGTGGCTGGCGCAGCCTCATCGAGGAGGGGGAGCTGTGGCAGGAGAGGGGGAGCGCCCAGGGGTGCCCCCCAGCCAGACCCACCCACCCTTGCGCTTCCCGGTGCCGTTCTGGCTCCAAGCCGGGTCCGGTTTTATTGCTTTTTCCCCCCCTCTCTCCTGTTTTTAATTGCCAGTTTTCCGCTGGGGACTGGCAGAGGTGGCCGAGCCGGGATGGGGGACAAGGCGGGCGCTCCCCCCTGCGACAGCAGCCCCCAGCTGAGCCCCCGCCGCTAATCACACCCTTGCCAATTAACACTCCCGGATTAATGACTTTGCCCGCCCTTTCTGCATCCACAGCTCCTCCTCTCAGGGAGCCACGCTCCCCGCAGCCGGTGGCCCGAGCTTGGGGTGACGCCGAGCTGAGACCCCGCAGCTGGAGCCCCCCCCACCCCCTGCCCTGGCCGAGCTCCAGCCTCGCCGCGGTGCCTGGCTCAGCCTTCGCGCTCGGGCGCTGGAGGTAAATGGCCCAGGAAAGATGAAGCTTCCTCTCCCGCCGCTTGGATTGCTGCTGAAGGAATAATCACGTCCCGGTGCCCCCCCCTTCTCCAGCCCCCCGCCTTTTTTCCCTGTTGCAAAAGGAAAGTCATTGTGGAGGAACAGAGCAGGGACGCGAATCAATCCCAAATCAATTCCCGTCGCACCCCGCTGTGCACGGATCCCGTGTGACCCCCGTGACCGTCCCAGCTGCTGGGCTGATGTCACACTGGGGGAGACCCTCTCATTGTCCCCTGGGCCTGCAGCCGGCAGAGCAATGCTCACCTGGCACCTGCGAGAGGCCGGAGCTTGGGCTGGGTGATGGGGGAAAAGTGGGGCTGAATCCAGCCCTGGGGGGCACCAGGAGGGTCTCAGGGGACCCTGGGCTGCAGAGTCACGTTGTCCCCTGCTCCTGGTGGGAGCCAGCAGTGGGACATGATCCTTGTGACCCCAGAGGAGCTGCGGTCCCAGCGATGCCCTTGAGGGTCCCCAGTGCTCCTGGGGGTCTCTTGGAGGGTTTCAATCAAAGTCCAGTGCTGGGGGGTGCAGGGGACAGCCCTGTCTTTGCTGCTGCCCCCTTTTCCTGGGGGGAACAAATCCCAGCTGGCACCGGGGATGCTGGGGGGAGATGTGCAGTGTGGGGGTCACAGGGATGGGGTCTCACAGAGGGGACAGCCCAGCATTCACCCCCTCTCTGGTGACCTTCGCACTGGCCCTGTCTCATCCAGGGGAGCGCAGGGCGGGGGGGGCTGGAAATGCGATTTATGATCCCGCCTGATACGATCTTATAAAATTTCCCGGGCACACTCGAAATTACATTTCCATAGCTCAGGAGCAGCGATCTCTGTGCGCGCCAATACCTGCCACTTTTATGGCTACATTTATTGCAATAATAAAGTGAAATGGTGAGGCGAGGGGTGGGGGTGCCTGGGGGGGGAGCAGCCGGGCAGAAGCTGGGGGCTGTGTTGCTGAGGGCCTGGGGTCGCCCAGTTTTGGGGGACTTGGGGGAAGCTGCTGCCTCTCTGCCCTCACCTGCTGAAGAGCTGGAGGAGGGGTAGAGGGAACCCCACAGCCTGTTCTGCTGGGGGGAAACTGAGGCAGGGCCAAGGAGGAAGAGAGTCCTGGGAGGCATCCCTGGCACTGGAGATGTGGGTGTGACACTGGGACCCTGCTGGCTGCACTTCCTTGTCCCCACACACCATCCCCGTGAGCTGCCCGTGTCCCCACGTCCTGCACAGTGTGACTGGGGGTGGCCAGGAGGAGCCCCCACCCCAGTGGCCCCCAAAATCAATCAAGGGGGTTCCAGGCCTGTTGGCCTCTGGGAGCTGCTGGGTGACAGATGTCCAACAGCCACATGTCCCTGTCCCCCGCCACCCCCCTATCCCCTCTCTGCTGTAGCTGCTGCCCACCCACCCGCACCCCCTCTCCCCCTCCTGCTCCGTTTATCTCCTGTTTTCCCATTCATTCCCTTTTCTCCTCCAGCCCAATGAGTCACACAAGCCCCGAATCCTTTGCCTGCTGCCGTCTCCTCCTTTCTATTATATTTTTTCCTTTGCTCTTAACAGCACTTTCCTTTTTCACCCGTGGGGGGAGAGACTCGGGATGTACATTTTTCCCGGCTCCCCCCCAGCCACCTCCCAGCTCCTGCCTCACCGTGAAGCCCTTAAAAGTAATAAATAAATAAAACAACGGCTGAGGAAAGAAAAGGCAGGAAACGAGTGACAGGGAAAAGGAACCAAAACGAAAGAAAGAAGGAGGAGGGAGAAAAAAGTCCTACTCGGGCTATGAAATATTTATTAGCCAGCGCGTGCCGAGCCCGTTAATAAAGCTGCAGCATTTGCATATTTTTTTCTGTCGGCGAGGAGCGAGGTGTCTGTTTGGGGGGGTGAAGGCACAGCTGATCCAAAGCTGATCCCCCCAGCCCTGTGTGGGTTGTGGTTCTGCTCGAGGTGACTTGGGCACACACAGTGTCAGTGTCACCGGGAGCGGGACCCCAGCAGGAGCACGGGCACACAGCTGGAAGGACTCGAGGGTGGGTTTGGTGGATTTGTTTGGATTTGGTGAATTTCGTGGACTTGGTGGATTTGGCCTTGGTGAGTTCATCCAGGCTCTCTTCTGGCTGAGGAGGTGCAGGTGTCAGATTCACCTGTCCTGATGCTGGGGGTGGCCAATGTTGGGGTGCCCTTTCCTGGTGCTGGGGTGCCCATCCTGGTGTTGGGGGTGCCCATCCCTGTGCTGGAGGTACCCATCATGGGGCAGGGGGTGTCATGCTCACCTGCCCACCATCCTCTCAGGGGTTGTGGCTGCACAGGATAGGACAGGATGGGAACGGGGCTGGGGGACAAGGATGGGGCTGGGAACAGGCTGATGGCATTAATGGGGACAGGGTGATGGTAGGGACAGGAACAGGCTGATGGTGGGCATGGAGACAGACTGGCCATGGGGACAGGGACAGGCTGGCTTGGAATGGAAATAGATTGGCAGTAGAGATGGGGACAAGCCTGGGACAGGAACAGGCAGCACAGAAGGGGCAGAGGAAGGACTGAGGAAGCCTTGAGGTGATCCTGCTGAGCCCCTCTCCAGGCACGATCCATCACTGTGAATGCACATGTGGCAAGGTGGCCATGCATGGGTGTGTCCTGACTTGTCCCTGTGTGTCCCCTCCTCCCCTGTCCTTTTGCCCTTGATCCGTTGCCAGCATCCTCGACTGCAGCCATCACGGGGAGGGAGCAGGTGTCACCTCCCCAGTGCCAGCCCGGGGGTGCCCAGGAGCACATCAGTGCTTTGCCCTGGCACCAAGCACTCCCCAGGATGGTCACTTGTAACTGAGTGTGGCAGCGACACGGCCGTGCCCTGCCTGTCTGGTCGGGATGGGGACAGTGATGGGGATAGGAGCAAATTGGCAGTGGGGATGGGGACAGGTAGGGAATAGGGATTGGGACAGGCTGGCTGCAGGAATTAGGACAGGTTGACTGTAGGGACAGGGTCAGCCTGGAAGTGGAGATGGGAACAAGTTGTTGGTAGGGATGGGGACAGGCCGGTGGCATTGATAGGGACAGGCTGGCAGTGGGAGTGGGAACAGACTGGGTGTAGTGATGGGGACAGGCTGGGTGTAGGGTTAGGGACAGGCTGGATGTAGGGATGGGAACAGACTGGCAGTGGGGATGGGGACAGACTGGCAGTGGGGATGGGGACAAGCTGGGTACAGGGATGGGGACAGACTGGCAGTGGGGATGGGGACAGGCTGGGTGTAGGGATGGGGACAGGCTGGGTGTAGTGATGGGGACAGGCTGGGTGCAGGGATGGGGACAGACTGGCGGTGTTGATGGGGACAAGCTGGCAGTGGGGATGGGGGCGGGCTCACATGGTAGAGATGGGGACACGATGGCGGTGGGGACGGGGGCGGGCGCACAGGGAGCACGGAACGCGTCACCCGGGACGCGCAGTCACACCAAGCACCTCGCTCCATGTATGTGCGTGTCACCGCATGAGTGTCACCGCGTCTGTCACCGCGTGTGTGTCACCGTGTGCGTGCACACACAGACGTGCTCGCAGGGCCACGCAGGACACGTGGAGGTGTTTGTGCGCACCCACCTGCATGTGTTCGACAGCACCCACTGCCATTCGTTGCGCTACTCGGGCACACAGGTGGGCCGGGCACACACCTGCGGCACCCATGGGTGCACACGCTCACGCAGAGACTCGGGAACAAGCACCCCGGAGCTCTCCGCGCTCCCTCGCCCACGCTCGGACACGCCTGGGCACGCCGGGTCCCTCCCGCAGCCCCGCGGAGCCCGGCGCGGCACCGCGGCACCGCATTAGCACCCGCGCGGCGCCGGGAGATAAATGGGAGCTGTCAGAGGCACCTTGTTTGCTGCTAACCTTTGGAAATGCCACGGCGCCCCGGGCTGCGCGTGCCGGGGGGAGCGGGCCCGCGGGGATTGTCGCTCACCACCTCCAATTAATCTCCTCGCGCTAACGAAGGCGTCCGGGTGACAGGGGAGAGGCTGGGTTGACCCTGCGCCCATGGGGAGAGCGGGACACCCCCCGAGCAGTGGAGCAGCGTCTGTGCTGCCAGAGGGCCCCGCCAAGGTGTGGGGACAGGGACAGGGGTGGGGATGGAAACGGGCGGGCAATAGAGATGGGGACAGGCTGGTGGTATTAATGGGAACAGGGTGGTGGCGTTAATGGAGACGGGGTGGTGGCTACGGGGACAGGGTGGTGGTAGAGACAGGAACAGGCTGTGGTATTAACCAGGACAGGGTGGTGGCCATGGGGACAGGGACAGGGTGGCAGTGTTAATGGGGATAGGGTGGTGACAGGGACAGGAACAGGCTGGTGGTATTAATGGGGACAGGGTGGTGGTGTTAATGGGGACAGGCAGGGACAGGGTGGCAGTGTTAATGGGGATAGGGTGGTGGCAGGGACAGGAACAGGCTGGTGGTATTAATGGGGACAGGCTGGTGGCCATGGGGACAGGGACAGGCTGGCCATAGGAATGGAAGCAGGTTAGCAGAAGCAATGGGGACAAGCCTGGGATGAGGACAGGCTGGTGGTGGAGATGAGGCCTTTGTTGGGGGCTGTTGTGGTGCTCTGCTCCCCACCAGTGCTGACGGGGCTGTTCTGCCTTGAGCCCGTACCCCATCTTTCCCAGCCCCACTCTCGGGGTGCTGGAGCTCATCCCAGCCCACACTGGGCTGCCATGGCCCCTGTCCCCCCCTGCTGCTCCCCTCCCCTCCACCAAGGTGACCGAGGGTCTCGGGGGAGCCGCTGACGGCGCTTGGCCCCAACAGCAAATGGGATGTGAGTGGCCATCACTGCCGGGCCTGACAAACCAAATTGATGCCGGCACCGAGAGCCTTCCCGGTCCCTCTGCAGCTGCCTCCAGCCCTTCCCGCATCCTTGCCTGGCTCCGGGTGCTCACGGGGGGTGGCACACGGTGCCTGCGGACACACGGCAGCCCCACACCGGTACAGAAAGGCACACGAGGGGCTTGAGAGCAGCTAAACCATGGAATGATGCCGTGAGGATGAGGAGGGGCACAGGCAAGGGGATGAAGAGGGGAGCAGCAGGGATGTGTAGATACAGCCGTGCATGTGACAGTGAAAAACAACCATCTCAGGTAACCTGTGCGTGGTAGCAGAGCCCCTCACGCCACAGAGCCAGGCATGGCCCTGCCTGGCACTAGCCACAGATCCTGGTGAGAACAGGGTGGGAGGGGGGCGGCACTGGGATCCTCCGTGCACCCACAATGTCCAGGAGGTTCAGGGGCACGTTTGTGCGGCTGCACCCCGACGGCACAGCAGGAGCATTAATATTTAACGCGAGGTGTACGGGACCTGCCCTGAATGCCGACAGCGCTGCCAGGGAGCAGGGGGGGGTGACCTTGGCTGAAGCGTCCCTGGCCCTGCTCATCCCTGCCCCGAGCCCGCAGATCCGAGCCCCCCGGCCCGCCTGGGCTCAGCGGGGGCTGCGGGCAGCGAGGGTCCCCCCGCACTGCCGGGCTGCGCTGGTGCCGCAATCGATCGCCCTGGCTGCATCGCAGCCGCTGCCCTGCTCTGCAATTCCCTTTCATCCCCCGCTCCCCCAGCAGCTCCTGCCGAGGGACTGGAGGGGTTGGGGGGCTGCCAATCTGGCCCCTCGCCCGCAGGGGCTGGGGCACCTCTATTACTGCAGGGATGGAGGATGTTTGTTCTGTCCGTGCCCGGCCTGTGCCCCTCAGCCCTGGCTCTGTCCTGCACCAGCCTGGCCTGGGGATCCGCAGCCCCCGGGGGCACAGCGGGCACTGCCAGTGCCTGTCCCTCTCTGCTCCCACTGCGTCTCCTCCCCGCTGCCTGCCCACCCCTGTCCCTCCAGCGATTCCCATCACAGCCTGCTCCAATCGGATCACATCACACCCCTCTCATCCCTGCACGGGATCACGGCGAGAGGGGGTTGCAAAGGGAAACTGAGGCAGGGGAGGAGGGCACAGGCACCTGCGGCACTGGGGACCGGCCTTGGCTCCCAGCCCTGGCTGAGATGGAAATCCAGCGCAGAGCTCGGAAACCTCCAGAAATCCTTCCCGGCGGTGGGGGTTCAGCAGGATGCGCTGCTGTGCCTGTTCCCCGTGGCCTGCAGCCCCCAGCCCCTCACTGTGGGTGCAGAAGGATTTGAGGGGCTCCCAGTGCCCCTTGGCTTCCCCACTGTGGGGTGTGAGGGGTCCCAGACCTGACGGATAGAGAGACGGAGCAGAGTTGGGATGCAGACACCACCCCTCTCCCAAAAATGCAGCTCTCTCAGCTGAGGGGTGTCCCTCTCCCGCTCCCCTCGTTATCTTGCCATCCCGGTCCTGCCCCCCCTCTCCGGCTGGCGAAGGCGCCCGGCTTTGAAGCTGCGTTGAAATATAGATAAGGGCGAAGGCAGCAGCCGCGCTCGGAGAGAGCCGGGGGGAGCGGGGGCCTGGCCGGGCTGGGGGTGCAGGGATGGATGCTGAGCTGCAGCTCTGCACTGCACACCCCGGCCGCCCACGATGGACTGAAACACCCCAAATCCCTTTCCCACGGACATGACGGGGCTGCATGCCCTGCCCAGGGCTCCTCTCTCTGGTGCAGCACAATCAGAGCAGATTGAGGGGTTCAGCCTGGCACAGCTCAGGGGGTTCCCAGGGATGGATCAGAGCCCCTGGCTCAGCAGAGAGTGTGGGGGTCCCTGGCTGGGCTCCCCCAAGGGTGCTGCTCCATCTCTGCAGAGAGACTTTGCACTGAGACCCACCTGGCCATGGAGGAGGGGGCATGGGGGGCTCATGGGATCCTTATCATTCCTAATGGGGATCATTCCCAAGCAGGAAAAGACATCAAGCCAATTCCGTAGGGTGAGTGATGCCAGGATGAGCCCCCAGCATTGACAGGAGTCATTCCCTGGGCCTGCCTCAACTTCCCATGAGAGCACAGCCCCCCACGCTGCCCCCAGCCCCTCCAGCTGGTGCCTCTGCTCACCACCCCCTCCCCACTCCCCCTCCCTCGTTCCCCCCGGGATCCAGGTCATCCAGAGCAGAAACTGCCGGAGCAGCCAAGCACCTGCCAGCTCAGGGCGACAGTGATTGACGAGGCCGGGGCTGCTGGAGCAGCATCTTGCGTGCCAGAGCAGCTGGCAGGGCAAGAGGGCACAGCGGGCACCCCGGGAGCAGTAGGATGAGGGATGGGGGCACGAGGGGTAGGTGGGCAGGGAGATGAGGGACAGGGGACACGTCAGAGTTGGGGTCCCAGGCTAGGGCTGGCATCTGGCTCTGCTCGCTGGTGTCCATCCCAGTGACAGGGGGAACCTCGGGAAGGGGCTGGTGTGGTCCTGGCCCGGATGGTGCAGGCACGAGGATGAGGAGGGGCGAGGTACATGCAGGAGGATGAGGAGGTGCAAGTAGGTAGAGGACGAGGAGGGTGCCGGCAGGAGGATGAGGAGTGTGCAGGCAGGAGGATGAGGAGGGTTACATGCAGGAGGATGAGGAGGGTGCCTGCAGAGGGATGAGGAAGGGCACAGGCACAGCTCGTGCAGTGTTTGCTCTCTCCCCCAGACGGTGTGTGCTGGCGGTCACATCGCCAAGAGCTTGGGGTACCTGGAGATGGGCACCTCCATCCTCAAGGATGTCCCCTATGGCACCTTGAAGCCCCCAGTGCTCAACCCCGGGCGGGGGTTGATTCCGGCAGAGCCCCCCCGGGGCGCGGGGACACCGCTGGGCACCGGCCGGAGCCCCTGGGACTGGCAGAAGAACCAGACAGCCGGGGAGCTGCTGGGCCCCCGCGCCCACCGCAAGCCCACCCTCAAATCCAGCCGCACCAAGAAGATTTTTGGTTGGGGCGACTTCTACTTCAACATCAAGACACTCAAGTTCAGCCTCCTGGTGACGGGGAAAATCGTCGACCACATCAACGGCACCTTCAGCGTCTACTTCCGACACAACTCCTCCAGCCTGGGCAACGTCTCCGTCAGCATCGTGCCCCCCTCCAAGGCCGTGGGGTTCGAGGTGCTGGTCCCCGGCCCCCCAGCACTGCTGCAGCCACCGCCCCCTCCCCAGCAGAGCACCCTGCCCGAGGGGCGCCCGGCCAAGGCGCTCAATTGCCACGTGGAGTACGAGAAGACGAACCGGGCACGGAAGAACAAACCGTGCCTGTACGACCCGTCCAAGGTGTGCTTCACGGAGCACACGCAGAGCCACGCGGCCTGGCTGTGCGCCAAGCCCTTCAAGGTCATCTGCATCTTCATCTCCTTCCTCAGCATCGACTACAAGCTGGTGCAGAAGGTCTGTCCCGACTACAACTTCCAGCACGACAACCCCTACTTCGGCTGATGGCACCGGAGCAGGGTGTGGGTGGGGGACGGGGGGGTTGCAGTGCCCCGTTGTCATTTGGAGCCCCCTGTCACCCCCACACCGACCCCCTTTTCATCACTGGAGTATGTCTGTGCTGGGTTGTGGGACAGCCGGTGCTGGGGCTCCTGGACCCCACCCAATGCCATCCCATCACAGGGATTCAGTTGGCTCTGGGCGTTGAAGGTTTCCCCCCAAAATGACATCCCATCCCTGCAGCATCCCTGCACCACAATGGGGTACAGCCAGTTCTGGGGGTCCCACCCACCCACTGAGACCTTATCCCTGAGCACCCCAAACTGGGGTAGAGCCGGTGCTGGGGGTCCCAGTTCCCCCCCAGTGACATCCCATCACTGCATCACTGGGTTGAGCTGGTGCTGGGGGTCCTGGACCCCCACACATGAGATCCATCACTGGGGTACACCTGTTCCTGGGGGTCCCCTCCACCCACTGACACCCATCACTGGGGTACACCTGTTCCTGGGGGTCCCAGACCCCTCACCCACTGACACCCCGTCACTGTAGTACTGCCTGTGCTGGGAATCCTGGACCCCCACGCATTGAGACCCCTCCCCACCCACTGAAACTCCATCACGCCCCACCCGGCGCTGCCTCGGGTACAACTGGTGCTGGGGGCCCCGCCCCCCCCCACCCACTGACACCCCCCCACCCACCGAGACCCCCCCACTGCAGCTGGGGGGGTGCAGGCACGGAGCCCCCCCATGCTGGGGGCTGGGGTCGCTGGCAGTGTGGGGGTACACTGGGGGGCACAGCCCCGTGCGATGTCACCTCTGGGGTGTCACAGAGGGCACTGGGACAGGTCAGGGTGCTGGAGGGGGGGCTCAGTCCCCACCCCATACACTGGGGGTGTTTTGGTGTCTCTGCAGCCTCCCAGCTGTGCACACATGTGCGTGTGACACACGTGTGCCATGCATGTGCAACAGCCCCACCCACGTATTCTGGAGCCCTCCCTCCCTGGCCACGCTCCGGTGCTACATCCGAGCCCCCCATGGACCCCCCCCCCCACCTCCCTGGGGGACCCCCCCAGGTGTGCAGCCCCTCCATCCAAGGCCGTGAAGAAGTGCAGGGGGTGGTTAGGGATGTGATGGGCGTGGGGGGTTCCCTGGGGACTGCCCCGTCCTCTCGGGGAGGGGCTTCTTCATCTTTTTTTTTTAAAGAAAATTAAAATGGAAAAAAAAAAGTGGAAAATAAAGAAAAGCCTAGGAAAAAAAAAAAAAAAAAAAAAAAAGGAGTGTGTTGATCCCGTCTCGATCGGGGGTGGGGGGAGAGTGAGGAGGCGGGACCCCCGGGATTAGGAATGGGGGGTGCAGGAAGGAGGGAGCTCCCGGAATTAGAGATGGGGGGAGGGGTGCAAGGATGAGAGACCCAGTCTGGGGGATGAGCAGGGATGGGGGCGCTAGGATAAGGTTGGGGGGAGGAATGGGGGACCCCGGGTTGGGGTTAGGGGGTTGCAGAGATGGGGAACCCCAAGATTAGGGATGGGAGGATACAAGGATAGTGGACCCCAGGGTTAGGGATGGGGAGTTGCAAGGCTGAGGGACCCTAAAATTGGGGATGGGGGGGGATGCAAAGATAGGGGATCCCAGAATTAGGGATAGGGGGTTTCAGGGATGGGAGACCTCGGGTTGAGGTGAGGGGGTTGCAGAGATGGGAGACCCCAGGATTAGGGAAGGGGGAGTTTCAGGGATGGGGGACCCCAAAATTAGGGATGGGGGTGCAGGGATCGGGCTGACCCCGGTTGAGGGGGGGTGGGGGAGGTGTCGGACCTCCAGTTTCCCGTCGGCCCCGCGGCTCCGGTGGCTCCGCCCTCCCGGCAGCGCGCGCGTGGGGGCGGGGCCAGGCGGGGGCCGGGACCGGGACCGGGGCCGGAACCGGGGCTGGGACCCGGCCGGGACCCACGTGCAGCGAGGACCGAGATGTGGCCGTTCCGCCTGGGCAGGGTGAGCCTCGGGGCTGGGAGAGGGGCCCGGTGCCCGTGGTGGGGGGGAGTTCCCGGTTCCCGGTAAGCGTCCCCGGTAAAGATCTCCGGTTCCCGCATCCCCCGGGGCGCTCCGGTCCCCGGTGTCTCCTGATGCTCACGGGGGTCCCGGTGCTCGGGGGGACAGTCCCGGTACCTGGCGGGGGACACTCACTGAGGCCCCCGGTGCACGGGAAGTCCCGGTGCCCGGAGAGGGTGTCCCGGAACCCAGAGAGGTCCCGGTCACCGGGGGACTCTCGGTGCTCTCAGGGGTGCCGGTGCCCGCAGTGTGCTGCAGCCCCCCGGTGCCCGCAGGGGTCTCTGTCCCCCCCGTGGGGGGGTCCCGGTCCCCGCTGCGGGGGGTGTCCCGGTGCCCCGTTATTCTCCCACTGGGTACCCCTGGGTACCTCCATCACCCCCGGGGGTCTCAACTCCATCCCGCTTCTCCTCCTCGCCCCCGGCTGGGCACCGGGACCCCCATCCCGGTGTCGTGTGTGCCCCCCCCCCCCCGTCCCGTCCCGGTCCCACCCCCCCTCCACCCCTCGGACTTTGTGTCCATCCCAAAGTCCCCGGGGCCGGGGCAGCCACGGCCACCGGCCTTGGCCCCTGGCCGGAGCCCGCGGCCCCGCGGGTGATGCAATGGGGCCACGGAGGTTACATCACCCAGAACCGGGCATTGGGGTGAGGGGGGCGCTGGGAGCCCCCCCTGCTTGTGCACGGGGCACTCTGCGAGGGTCCCCCCACGGCCACCCCCCTACAACGAGGGGGGGTCCCATGGGTGAGAGTCCAGGTGTGCACTGAGCTTGGGGGGACCCCCCAAGTGCTTTGTGGGGCGCTTGAGGGGGATCCCCAAGTGTCTTGGGGAGTCCTTGTGTGCCTTGTGTGGACTTTGAGGGAGTCCTCATATACCTTGTGGGGGCCTTGGGAGGATCCCCATGTGGCTTGTGGGGTCCTCTATCCTGTGGAGAGCTCTGGGGGGTACCCGTGTGTCTTGGGGGTTCCTTGTGCCCTGTGGGAACCTTGGAGGGATTCCTATGAGCCCTGTGTGGAGCTTGTGGCATCCCCATGTGCTTTTGAGGAATCTCCATGTGCCCCGTAGGGTCCTTGGGGTCCCCCTGTGCCCTGTGGAGAGCTTTGGGGGGTACCCGTGTGTCCTGGGGGTCCCCTTGTGCCCTGTGGGAACCTTGGAGGGATTCCCATGTGCCCTGTGTGGAGCTTTGTGGGGTCCCCATGTGCTTTTGGGGGCACCATGGAGGAATCTCCATGTGCCCTGTGGGGTCCTTGGGGTCCCCACGTGCCCACCTTGCGGGGTGACACCGGTGAGTGGAGACAGAACATGGGGGTGTTGCACCTGCCACTGCCACCTGCAGGTCCTGGGACGGGCTAGAGGGGCTCCAGGGGTCACAGCCTGTCCCCCCCTCTCTGTGCAGAGCCTGCAGCGATGGGGGGGCCGGGTGGGCACCGGCAGCCAGCGGGCACAGCACGGCCCCGCTGCCGCCGCCGCCGCCACCCCGCACGTCCCTGGGTGGACGGGGCAGGAGAGCCTGGCCGAGAGCGACCCCGAGATGTGGAGCCTGGTGCAGAAGGAGAAGGATCGGCAGTGCCGGGGGCTGGAGCTCATCGCTTCTGAGGTGAGGGCCGGGGAGCTTGGGCAGGGGTTGGGTCAGGCCTGGGGGACTCCCTGTTTAGGGGATTTGGCTCCTCTGTTTCCCCATCCACCTTTTCCCCCCAGAATTTCTGCAGCCGGGCAGCACTGGAAGCGCTGGGCTCCTGCCTCAACAACAAATACTCGGAGGGGTATCCTGGGAAGAGGTAAAGTGGGGAGTGGGCTGGGGGGGCGCTGGGGTTCAGCTGCAGGAGACATCCAGGGGAGCCCCTGGGATGCTCCCCAGTGGGGGATGGCAGTGGTGACGCCGTCCTGTGTCCCCAGGTACTACGGGGGTGCCGAGGTGGTGGATCAGATCGAGCTGCTGTGCGAGCGGCGGGCGCTGGAAGCGTTCGACCTGGACCCCGCCCGCTGGGGCGTCAACGTCCAGCCCTACTCGGGCTCCCCGGCCAACTTCGCTGCCTACACGGCCCTGCTGCAGCCCCACGACCGCCTGATGGGGCTGGACCTGCCCGATGGGGGCCAGTACGTGGGGAGCTGAGGGGGGGACACGGGTCCTGCTGCCCCCCGGGGGTCCCGGCCTCACCCCCTGCCTTCCCCGCAGCCTCACCCACGGGTACATGACCGACGTCAAGAGGATCTCGGCCACCTCCATCTTCTTCGAGTCGATGCCCTACAAGCTTGATGTGAGCTGGGGGGGAGGATCTGGGGGAAGGGAGGGTCTGTCGGGGAGGGATGAGCCCTGAGATGTCCCCGAGGTGTCCCCAAGGTGTCCCAGCTGCTCTGTCAAACCCCTGCCCTGCCTCCCCTCCATGTCCAGTGTGTCCCAGTGCTAGGGGAGATGCCCAGGCCTCAGGTGGACATGACAGAACTCGGTCTGTCTGTCCCTGGGCTGACCAATCTCTCTGTCTGTCTCTGGACTCACTGACCTGTCTGTCTGTCCCTGGGCTGACTGACCTGTCTGTTTGTCCCTGGACTGACCAATCTCTCTGTCTGTCTCTGGACTCACTGACCCGTCTGCCTGTCCCTGCACTGGCTGACCTGTCTGTCTGTCCCTGAGCTGACTGCCATGTCTGTCTGTTCCTGGACTGTCCAATCTGTCTGTCTGTCTGTCTGTCCCTGGACTGACTGACCTATGTGTCTATCCCTGGGCTGACCAATCTGCCTGTCTGTCTGTCTGTCTGTTCCTGGGCTGCCTGCCGTGTCTGTCTGTCCCTGGGCTGACTCCCGTGTTTGTCTGTTTGTCCCTGGGCTGCCTGCCGTGTCTGTCTGTCCCTGCACTGGCTGACCCGTCTGTCAGCCTGTCGCCGTGTTTGTCTGTCTGTCCCTGGGCTGACTGACCTGTCTGTCCCTGGGCTGACTGACCTGTCTGTTTGTCCCTGGACTGACCAATCTCTCTGTCTGTCTCTGGACTCACTGACCCGTCTGCCTGTCCCTGCACTGGCTGACCTGTCTGTCTGTCTGTCCCCGGGCTGACTGCCGTGTCTGTCTGTCTGTCCCCGGGCTGACTGCTGTGTCTGTCTGTCTGTCCCCGGGCTGACTGCCGTGTCTGTCTGTCCCTCCCAGCCCACCACAGGACTGATCGACTACGCCCAGCTGGAGGTCACAGCTCGTCTCTTCCGTCCCCGCCTCGTCATCGCTGGCACCAGCGCCTACGCCCGGCTCATCGACTACGCCCGCATCAAGAGGGTACAGGGGGGACAGGGGCTGGGGACAGGGGCTGGGGACACGGGCTGGGGACACGGGCTGGGGCCAGCAGGTGACCTCGGTGTCCCCAGGTGTGCGAGGAGGTCAAGGCGTACCTGCTGGCAGACATGGCTCACATCAGCGGGCTGGTGGCGGCCAAGGCCATCCCGTCACCCTTCGAGCACGCCGACGTTGTCACCAGCACCACGCACAAGACCCTGCGTGGCGCCAGGTGAGACCCCTGCAACGGCTGCTGCTGGTTTGCAGTCATTCATTTCAGTTTTGAAATTAATTTTTTTTTTTTTAATTTAAATTTTTTTAATTTTTTTTTGTTTTTTTTTTTACTCAGAGCTAGGATTAAAAGAGACGAATTTTCTCGTGTTTGGGCTTGGTTGTTAATTAAATCTTATTTAAAGTACAGAAAGTTTAGTAACACTCTTAGCCACGAGCTAGAAGTGAGCAAAATGGAGGTGACTTTACTAGGTCTCTTAAAGCTAAACAGTCCAATAGAGATTTAACTTATATTATTTATACTATATTTTATAATATACTTTATATATACTTTAAAAATATACTTTATATAATATATATAACATCATATATACTACAACATATTATATTATATTATATTATATTATATTATATTATATTATATTATATTATATTATATTATATTATATTATATTATATTATATTATATTATATTATATTTATACTATATTTTTACTATATTTTATACTGTATTTTATACTATAGTATACAATACAATATATTTCTGTATATATTTATTCAATTTATATTATTTATACTTTTGACTTAATAACCATACTTCTGTGACCCTCAGTGTAGCACTGACTGTCTAACTAGAAACTACTACTTGAAACCATGGAGAGGAAGGAGGAAGAACACTGAAAAGGGAAATCCTGCATTTTGTCCCTATATGATAAAAACTTAAAATTTAAAACCCTTCACCATAGGAAATCACACACTTCTATTTCACTACACACCTGTGATTTTAACTCCATCACTCAAATTTGGAAGCCTTCTCCAAGGCCTCATGTCAGAAGCAGTGTTCTCCAGAAAGCACAGAAAGCTCAGAACCCCCAGATTTCTAGAATTTAACACTCCCCTGGCACGGGGGCTGTATCCATGGGGATGGAGGCCCATGGAGGTGGTGTCCCCATGGGAGGAGAGGTGACAACGTCTCTTGCCACCAGGTCAGGACTGATCTTCTACCGCAAGGGCGTGCGCTCCGTGGATAAGAAGACGGGCAAGGAGACCCTGTACGACCTGGAGGACAGGATCAACTTCTCCGTGTTCCCCTCCCTGCAAGGGGGACCCCACAACCACGCCATTGCTGCCGTGGCTGTGGCCCTCAAACAGGTCTGTGCTGGGCTGGGGGGTTTGTTTTGGGGCCGGGGGTGACCTGTGACCTGTCCCCCCTGTGCTGATGGGGTGTCCCCCGCTCCCAGGCCAGCTCCCCAGCTTTTCGGGAGTACTGCCAGCAGGTGCTGAGGAACGCCAAGGCCATGGCACAGGCGCTGCTGCAGCGTGGGTACACGCTGGTGTCAGGTAATGCTCTGAGCCCGCTGTTTGGTTTGGTTTTTGCTGTTTTGTTTTGGGGACAAGGAGGGGCGAGCTGCGCTGGGGACGAGCGGCTCTGCTCGGTCTCAGGGCAGCAGTGAGGTGTGAGGGGGATCGGGGAGCAGAGGAGCGGGGGCGAGGCAGAACAGAGGAAAAGGGGTGGCAGAGGGGTCTGGGGGTGTTCAGGGGTGCTCACCCCTCTCCTTTGCTCCCCAGGTGGCACCGACAACCACCTGGTGCTGGTGGACCTGCGGCCCAAGGGCATCGACGGGGCGCGGGCAGAGCGGGTGCTGGAGCTCGTCTCCATCACTGCCAACAAGAACACGTGTCCAGGGGACAAGAGTGCACTGACACCGGGGGGACTGCGCCTCGGTGAGGGACAGGCCTGCCAAGGGTCCCTCCCTGGGCTGGGGGTCCCTCCCTGGGGTGGGGGGTCCCCAGGTTTTCACCCCACTCTGTTTCAGCCTTCTCTGAGGACTCCAAGTGGGAATTCAGAGCTTGTTTGGCCAAGAAAGGGAGGAGGACCCCATGGGGACCAGGACTTGGGGATCTCCTGGGGAAGCCCCAGTGAGGGGCTGGGACTCAGGGAGCTCCTTGGGGGGCTGGAACTCAGGGAGCTCCATGGGGGCTGGGATTGAGGGAGCCCCTTGAGGGGCTAGGATTCAGGGAACCCTTTTGGGGAGCTGGGATTCAGGGAACCCTTTTGGGGGGCTGGGATTGAGGGAATCCTTGTAGGGGGCTGGGATTCAGGGAGCCCTTTGGGGGCCTGGTGCCCCCACAGTGCTCCTGTCCCTTATGGGCTCCATCCCCAGGTGCCCCCGCGCTGACCTCCCGCCAGTTCCGCGAGGAGGATTTCCAGAAAGTCGTGGAGTTCATCGATGAGGGCATCACCCTGGCCCTGGATGTCAAGAGCAAAACCAGTGAGCGATGGGGAGCCCCTCTCCCCCCGTTTCCCCCCTCCTGGGTGCCTCTCAGCCCTTCTCCCCTTGTGGTGCCAGCCCTGCTCCCCAGACTGGTGCCAGCTCCTGCTGTGGGTACCTGGGAAGGGATGGAGCACCCGTGGGGCCCTGCCCTCCTCACCTGCTCCCCCCCACCCCCAGGTAAACTCCAGGACTTCAAGACTTTCCTGCTGCAGGACCCGGAGACCCAGCGGCGCCTGAGCGACCTTCGCCAGCGCGTCGAGACCTTCGCTCGTGCCTTCCCCATGCCCGGCTTCAGCGACCACTGAGGGGGGGACACCCCCCCTGCCAGGCTGTGGGGTCACCAGGGGGGGCAAGGAGAGGTTGAGACCCACCCTCTGCCTTTCCCCCTCCCCTTTTCCTCCGTTCTCACCTCTGGGTGCTGCACCCCCAGGGCGGTGCACACCCATCCTGCTCACAGTGTTAGGTACAGAGAGCCCCCAGACCCTGCTTGGGGTGGGGGGCACTGCTTGTTCCAGCCTCATCTTGCACTTTTCTATGGGGAGGGCTTGCTAATAAAAGTGGGGGCAGAGCCTGCAGGTGTGTGGGTGCTGTGCTGGGAGGGCAGAGGGACGTCGGGGACAGGTGCCTAGAGCCCCTCAGCACCGTGCCAGGAGACCTGGGGCTCTCATGTCCCCATCGGTGTCCCCATCCTGGTGCTTCCCCCAGTGGGCTCTGAGGGCAGAGGGTGATGCTGAACCCCAGGGAGAGCCTGGGATCCTTTCCCACCCTCTTCCTGCCCAGATGGGCACCACCAGACCCTGTCCCATGTCACGTATTCCAGAGGGTGCACACGCATCCAGGCCATGGCTCACACGTGTGGGTGCGACCCCTCCACCCCTCCCAGCTCTTTCCCTCTCCAGAGGGGCCGGGAAGGGGACCCTGGAGCGTGGGAGAGAGGAAACAGCACCCGAGGGCTTGTCCTGCTTCCAGCAGGATGGGAGCCCCCCCTGCCCCAGCCCTCCCGGGGGGGTGATAACATCTCCTGTGTTAATGGCCCTGGGAAAGAATCCAGTTTGCTGATCCCCCCACCCCCAATAATTTATTTGTGTACTACGAGTTTAATGCAGGCACGAGATGAGGGTGAGGGGTGTGGGGACACCGACAGGGATGTGGTTTATTGGGGGGTGGGACACCAGCAGGCGGTTTGGGGGTGCTGGGGAAGCTGTGGGACCTGGGTGTGGTGGAGCCAGGGGGGGTGTGAGGGGGCTTCTGGCAGAGAGGGGGCCTCCTCCTCCACCCCAGCACGTCCCAGAGGTGGCTCAGAAGCTGGGACGGTCCTTCTTGAGGTTCTTGTAGTCAGTGGAAATTGCCAGAAACTGGAGAAGGGAGGGAGGTCAGGCAGGGGTGGTGGCCTCCCCGTCCAGTGTCACTGCAGCTCTTGATGTCACAGAGTGCCCCCTCCCCAGATTTGAGCACAAGGATTTGGGGGCTCTGCTCCAGGACTGATCCCCCTTTCCCCTTGCTGACAAAACCGCAGTGTTTTGCCCTAAATGTGGCTGTGTCCCCTCCACACAAACACTGCCAGCCCCCCCAGTTCCCCAGTGCTCACTTTATACTGGTCTGTGGGGCTCAGCTTATTCCAGGGTTCAGGATTATTCTTCCGGTCCCAGCTGCGAGGGGTGACAGGGACATCAGTGCCTGTAAGGAGTGGGGGAGAGACCCCCCCACCCCATCGTAGCCTTCCAAGGTGCCCCCAGCCCCAAGACCACCATCCCCAATTCTTGAAGCCTTCCCAAACTGGACACGTCCCGTCCTGTCCCAGGAGGGGCTGTGGGAGGCCAGTGGAGCCGTGGGATGGGGTCCCTAGAGAGAGCAGCTCATGTCACCCCCCCTTCTTCCATCCCCCCCATCCGCTGGTGCTGGCCAAGAGCAGAATTTTCCATCTGGGAAGATGTTTGTGTGTGTATTGGGGGATGGAGGGGGGGCCGTGCTGCAAACACAGCCACCCTGGAGCTGTTTAATGGCATTATTGTGTTTGGGGGATTGGGGGGGGGCTGTAATTCCCTCCCAAACGCCCCCCCCTGCACTCCCACCCTCCAAGCCAAGGTGTCTGGATCTGCTAATTGTGGAGCTGAGCTCATCTGGTGCCAGATTAAATCCATGAGTGGTTTTACCGGGAGCAAATAATTACAAACGAGGTGGGGGGCAGTGGGGATGTGGGAAAACCAGCCTGGTCACCCCAGTGGAGCTGTCGTGCCCATTCATCCTTTGTGATTCCACAGCCCTCTTTCCATCCATCCATCCATCCATCCATCCATCCATCCATCCATCCATCCATCCCTCCCTCCCCCATCCTCACACCTGGCTCTTGGCTCTTTCTTCCCCACCGGTTTTGTCCCTCCCTCCTCCCTCTCCCCTTCTCGCACCATCCATCCGACCATCCCACCTTCCCCACTCCCATCCATCCCTCCTTCCAGCCATCCTCACCTCTGCTCATCCTGTCCTGCTGGTTGTGTCTGTCTCTCCCTCTCCCTCCTCCCCCCATACATCCCACCCTTTCCCATTCCCCTCAGTCTCACCCTCCCCACCCCCTTGCCCCTTCTCCAGCCCCATTCAGCTCTTACCTGGCTAAGAGGGCTGGAGGCGCCCTTCTCCCATCCCCTCAAATCCAGGATCCAACCCCTCCAACTTCCCTCCTGTCCTCTGGGCACCTCTGGACCCACGTTTTTCCCCCATCATTCACCATGAAGGTGTCGCTGGGCACCCCAGCACCCGCTACCCCACCTTGGCTGAGCCCCCCGTGCTTTGGGGACGTGGGGTGAGAGCCCGGGGGGTGCCCCGGGGGTGCCCAGGGCACCTCAAGCCGTACCTGACGTCTGGGCTGTACAGTGCCAGCCGCAGCAGGTACAGGACTGCACTGCCCAGGCCCACACTGATGAAGCCAATGAGGGGAACGAGCTGCAGAGAGAGAGAGAGAGAAATGAAAAATACCCCAATAAAATGAATATTTATCAGGCGGACTGGAGAGTGAAAGGGAGAGCTGACACGCCGGGAGATTTACAGGGGGAATATGGCAGAGCAATCCTGTAGCCAGGCTGCGGTACACAGTGTAGCTGTCAGCTTGAGTGACTGAATTAAAAGAGGGAGAGAAAAATCGGCTCGTGTTGGAGAGGAATTGGATTTGGAATGAGAAATCACTTCCCCTCCGCCTGTGGCTGCCCAGCGCTGGCGATGCTGAGGACCCGGGGACCCCATTCCCGGCATTCCCAGTGTTCCCAGTGACTCTGAGCCTCATTTTACAGCTCCTCCCTGAAGGATTTGTGCCTGGGCATCCCATTCCCGGCATTTCCAGTGCTCCCAGTGCCCCTGGTCAGGGTGAACCTCGGCTTATGGTTCTTCCCTAAAGGATTTGGTGCTGAGCACTCCATTTCCAGCATTCCCAGTGCTCCCAGTGACTCCACTCAGGGCTGAGCCTTGGCTCATGGTTCCTCCCTGAGGTGCTCTGCCCCGGGCAAGGTTTGTCCTCGAGCCACTCTGTGATCCTGGAGAGGGTCCCTGTCCCCCCACAGCCCCCCAGCTCTGCATCGCCTCTGCACCATCTCCTAATGGAGCACCAGACTCTGTTCATCTTACTGGGATGGACTGGGACACGCTGGGGCTGAGCAGTGGGGGGTTCCAGAGCGGGTCCTGAGTGGCACTCCGTGACCCCAGCCCCGTCCTGCGAGCAGGTGCCCTCACCCCCCGCTCCGTGCCCACGGTGGCTCCCACCGCCCCTTGGCTCCATCTCCTCATCTCCGCTCTCGCTGCCAATCCCCCGGTGCCCGCAGCGACGCGGCCTCAATCGGAGCCGAGCCGAGGCGGTTTTGACCTCCCCCAAATTACCGCGACCCCCGCGCCGGGGAGAACGCGGGGAGCGAAATGAGAGCGGCGCCAGCCCGAGCCCCTGGGAGGGAAACGCGTCCTGCCCATTAACGGGAGCGCTGCCGACGGATCCGCTGCATCGCCAGCACCTGGCTCTCCTCACAGCTCGCAGAAAATACCCCTGAAATGAACGCCCACCCCTCCATGACTCAGTTTCCCCACTGGGATGACACTGGGCGGGGGGGGGGGGACACGACTGGAAAATATGATGGAAAGGGTCAGACCACCCCATCTGTGCTGCCAAGCACATCCATGAATCCATGGGGAAGGGGGGAAACACAAACGTGTCCCCTGTCCAGCCTTTGCTCCCTCCCAGACTCCCCCCCGTCCTCTCCCAGTGCTCCCAGTATGGCCCAGCTCCTGCTCGGCAGTGCCGTGCCCAAGCCAGGCTGGAATGATGGAGCGCCCGGCAGATGCCGGCGCCCATCCGGGAGGTCAGGGCCATCAGCGGATGATGGTCCTTGGCACCGAGTGCCAGCAGGAGCTGGCAGCAGCCGCTGCCCAAGCGCTGGCGAATCAAGAAGCCGCCGCAGCGCCGGGAATTGCTGTGGCTGCTGGAGAGGATTCGGGGCAGCGGGGCCGTCTCACCATCTGCTGCCGACACCGTCTGGGTAATTAATGGCTGGGAAGAATTAGGGGCAGGAGGAGGCTGCCAAGCCGCAGGTGCCAGCGGTGGAGCCCGATTTCCCCCAGGCACGGGGGGGTGCGTGGGCGGTGGGAGCAGTGCCAGGCTCTGCCCGGTGCCCGCTCGGTGCCCACCGAGCCGTGCCAGAGGGTTCTGGTCCTGCCGGCGCCGCTGTGCCTCACGGCCGCGGGGCTGCGCGGCGTGGCTGGGACAATCCATCACTGCCAGGCAGCCGGGCACGCTGCGGCGGAGGAGCCAGTGCCGGGTGAAAGAGCGGCTACACCTGCCCGGCAGCGCCGCGGCTGAGGCTGAGCTCCTGGGATGGACGGACGGACGGACGGACGGATGGATGGATGGAGCGGGTGACACCACAAAAATTGCCCCAACAATCTCTGCCAGCAGCAACCCTGCTGTGTACAAGCACCCAGAACCCCCCCATGCCTTTACACCTCCACTGTGGGGTCTTCCTTGTGCCCCTGGAAACCGTGGCAGGAACAGAAACAATCCCCAAATCTCCGTGAGGATCACGCAGGAGCCACGGCCTGTGCTGCCCATCCGAGGGCGTGGGAAGCACCCTGGGGATCCCAACTGCCTGTGCCCACGGTGCTGGCACCCCCTGGCAGTGCCCAACACTGGGTTGAGGCATTTTTCACCCCAAACCCGCAGCTTGGCATTTTGAGGGGTGACAGGGACAGATCTGGGGCTGCTGGGGTGAATGGGGAGGGGACTTCATTTCCACCCGCGCTGACAAAGATGTTCCCAGACAGGGTGGAGTGGGTAGGGAGGGACACAGGGAAGGTCCCCTCCTGTCCCCTGCCTGTTGGGGTGTGGGTAAGAGTTGAGGTGCCCCAGCTGGGCTCGGTGAAGAAGCCCCAGCGCTGGATGGAGGTGGGAAGCGCAGGGTGGTCTCACCTTTCCTTGGTGAAGGAGGGATGGGATGCTCGGCACCCCGGGCTCAGCCGGAGGGTGCTGTGAGAGCGGGAGGACAGCGGGAAAGGGAAACCGGAATAACGCGGGACTGGGGGGCTGAGGAGGGTTTTAGGGAGTGGGAGGAAGAGGAGGCTGAGAAAGGACACAAAGCAGGAGGAATGGGGGGTGGGATGATGAGACAGAGGGAGAAGGATGTGAGGGAGCCCAAGGGCTTCGGGAACGTGGCGAGAGATGGGCAAGGACAAGCTGAGGGATGGGGGCAGTGCGGGGACCTTGGGAGAAGGGGGAGAAGGCAGGGGAGGGTTGGGGGGTCCCTGCAGGAACGGGGGGCTGGGTGACTCACTCCGGGGTGCCGTTTGACATGCCGGGAGAACATTCCTCCACGCAGGGGACCCTTCATGGCCAGGGTGGGATCGGTCGGGCGGTGGCAGCGGGTTCCGAGGTCCGGCCGAGGATGGAGGGTGGGCAGGAGCCGAGGGAGGCGTGTGCGGCCGGGCTGGGAGGGACGGGGCGGGTCGGGACATCCCGGGGACACGGCCAGGGGAGAGGGACAGGGAGACTGGGGAGCCTCCCCCGGGGTGACCCTGATGTCTGGGGGGACTGGTGAGCGCTGGGTGAGACCCCCGATGTCCCCACACGGCCTCGGTGTCCCTCGCCACGCGGGGCCAGCCCCGTCCCCTCCACGTGCAGCCCCATCACGGGTGGCTCCGCACTTGGGTGCCGGGGCGAAGGATGAGCCGTGTGATTCCCGATGACAACTTGGCCCGGGTTCGCCGCCCCCAGCCCCTCCGCCCTCCCGTTTATGATAAATGATAGAACACCCAATTTACATTTAGCGATGCAAATCTCCCTGGCAGGAACAGATGCTGCCGTGCATATGGAAATGGGCTATTAGCACCCAACAAAGGACCGCGAGAGGGATGGAGCGGGCGGCCAGGATGGACCCAGCAGGGTTTGGGACCCCCACCCTCGGTGAGGGGGGGCCTGGTCGTGCTATAGCAGCACGGCCATGCCCGTGAGCCCCCCGTGAGACTTTGGGGGTCCCTGGAGTCGCCCAGGGATGTTCCCCTCTCCCACCCACCCTTTCCGCTTCCAGCCAAATCTAAGTGACAAAGGGGAGGAATTTTTCGGGGGTCCATGAATACAGGAGAAGGCTGAAGTGCATCCAAGGCCTTGGGTGATATAATTAGAAATTTGAGATGTGATTGATTAAGTGCCACTCCCTGAGACGGAGCATCCTGCCCTGGGCATGGCCCGCGTGTCTTTCATCCCCTTTCTCTGCCCAGGGTGGCCAGGGGGGCACAGGGAGGGGGGGCATGGAGGATCCATGGGATTTGTGCATAGGATCACCCCTGTAAGTGGTGGGATGCTGACCCAGCACCGCAGCACCGGGTCCAGAGGGTCTGGGGGACCCCGGTCCTGTCACTCACAGCTCTGCTTTGGGGGACCCTGCACCCCCAGACCCCCATTCACTGCAGGAGCTCCCCTGGGATGCTGCGGGATTCCCTGCCCACGGAGCCCAGCTGCCTCCACGCTCATTAATGACTGTAATTAAGAGTTTAATTCCGTGTGGTGCTTCCCTGTTCCGAGGGGATGCCAGGAGCCCTCGGGAGGAGGGGGGAGAGCTGGGGGGGCTCCAAGGAGGGTCCCAACCCCCACGAAGGTGCCACAGGAGCTCCTCCTCCAGCCTGGCACACGTGGAGTTGGGGGGTCAGCATTTTGGGGGAAGAACACACAAATCCTGCCCAGAAAGAAAGAAATCACAGCAGACAAGCCCGGGACACGTGAACATGTGGGAACATGTGTGTGCTAGACAGATGTGCACATCTGGGCAGCTCCACCATCCACACCAGGGAGCTCTGGTCCATTCCACGCATGGTAACCCATCCAGGGGATCCAAGGAATCCCCACCCCAAAATTCAAGGGTCCAGAGAGGACTCAGAGGTCTGGAGGGGACCCTCACGCCGAAATTCAGTGGTCTGGGAGGGAGTCAGGGGGGACACAAGTGTCTTAAGGTGGGGCCAGGGGTCTGGGGATGACCCAGGGATCCAGGGGAACCCAGCTGTCTGGAATGGGGCACACAGGGGTCTGGGTGGGACCCTCACCCCAAAATCCAGGCGTTCAGGGGAGGGTATAGGGTTCTGGGTAGACCTTCACTACAAAATTCAGAGATCCAGGGTCTGGAGAGATCCTCACCCCAAAATTCAGAAACTCAAGAGCTCTGGGTGAGACAAGAGAAACCAGGAGCACCAAAATGAGGGATCCAAGGGAGCAGGCAGGAGCCAGGGGGGGCACCTCGAGGGTCTGGGGGGCTGGGGGGGACCCCGAAGCCCTGCGGCTCAGCTGCACATCCTTGCACACGTGCACGGGCACGGACCTGCACACGCACGTGCACGGCCACAGCCACACCTGCTCGGCATCCAGACGGCCGCACACGTGAGACACACACACACACAGAGGTGACATCGCACGAGAGCCAGTGCAGGGGCTGGGGGGACCGGGGGGACCGAGGGGGGCCGAGGGTGGAGGGGTATGGAGCCCGCGGCTCCGCTGGCAGCTGCTGCGTCGGGTTATTTTACAACCGCTCCAAAAATATTATTCAAGATGAAGGAGAATCACGGCTGCTGCGAGCGAGCGAGGGCCGTCGCCGGGAATTTATCACCCGGAATTGGGTGCCCCCCCTGGCACGGCGCCGTGATGAAGTGCTTCATTAATGGGAGATGCTGCGGCTCGGGATGAACGTGCCTGCACCTGAGCACACGCTTCCTCCGGCTGAGCCTCCCCCCCCCGCCACACAGAGCCCCCCCGGCTCCCTCCAGACCCGCACATCCAATGGGAAAAGCTCACAGCTTCCCCCCCCGGCTCCCTCCAGATCCACATATCCAATGGGAAAAGCCCACAGCCCCCCCAGACCCCTCCCGACCCGCACATTTCACGGATCAACCCCACAGCCCCCCCCAGACCCCTTCCGACCCGCACATCTCGTGGATCAAATCCACAGCCCGTCCCAAAACCCCTCCCAGGCACAATCCATGGATGAAGTTCCCAGAGCCCTCCCAGACTCCTGATCTGCACATCCCATGGGATAAATCCACAGCCCCCCCGTTCCCATGGGATAAATCCACAGCCCCCCTGTTCCCATGGGATAAATCCACAGCCCCCCTGTTCTCATCCCAGCTCCACACATCCCATGGGACAAGGTCACAGCCGCCCCGGAACGCTCCAGCTCATGGTCCATAGCAAAACTTCACAGCCACTCCGGACCTTTCCTGATCCCCAGAGCCCCCGGGTGAAGTTCCAGCTCCCCCAGACCTTTCTCAGTTCTCGGGTCAGTTCCTGCCCTTTCAGATCCCTCTCCATCCACACGGAACGAATCCAAGTTCCCATCCCAGCTCCACACATCCCATAGGATAAGGTCACAGCCCCCCCAGGCCCCTCCCAATCCCTACATCCCCTGGGGACAAGTCCCCAGCCCCCCCAGTACCCCCTTGTTGTGCCCCCCAAGCTTTGGGGGACCCCCCGTGTGACCCAGGGTCACCACTCACTGCTCCCGGGCCCTTCCCCTTGATCCGGCTCCGCTCCCTCCAGAGCCGTAAATCCCACGGGATTTTGGCTTTGGCGCGATGGAAACCGGCATAAAAAATTCATCCCCAGTAAAGCAAACAAACAATAAACAAACAGCCCATAATTAAATGGAGAATTAACGGGATGGATGCCATAACCCCACAGAGCTGCGCTCCGGGATCAGCCCTGGAGCAGGGGCTGGATCCCGGGATCCTGTGCTGCTTCCTGAGACCCCGAGGGACACGAATGGGCATCACACAGCAGCACTATCGCGACATGTCGTGATGATTTGCACAGATAATGGGGGAGCAGCCCCGGCCCTGACAGACTCGCATTGCCTGGTTTCGGCGGCGCTGAGCCAGCCTGTGATGTCACACCTGTCCCGTGACGTCAGCGATCCCCATGACATCACCATGACATCACAGCCCCCTCCTGGCTCCCACCCTGATCGTGACGCGGCTCCGATCGCGCCCACCCAGGGCCCGGCACCATCCATCACCCATCGGGGCGCGGTGCCTGCAACTGGCACCGTCATTTAAGAGCCATTATCGGCCTAATTCCCCACATTAATCACGGGAGCGGCTGGAGGAGCACCGGGAGAGCCCAGCTCCGACCCAGAGCCGCTGCGGGGTGCGGGGATCACCCCCACACCCTGAAACCCCAAGATTCTGCCTCCTCCTGCCCTTGATACCCCCAAACATTGACTCCCCCAGACCCTGATACCCCCAAATATTGACACTCCCAGATCCTGACACCCCCACACCCTGACTCCCCCAGATCTTGATACCCCCAAACATTGACTCCCCCAGACCCTGATACCCCAAGATTCTGCCTCCTCCTGACCTTGATACCCCCGAACACTGACACCCCCAGGTCCTGACACCTCCACACCCTGATACCTCCAAACCCTGACACTCCCTGACCACTGTTCCCCCAAATCCTGACTCCCCCACACCCTGACATCCCCCAGCGTTGCTGCAAAAGCCTCCCCTGAGGTGCCGAGGGGGTTTTGAGGAGCCAGGGAAGGTCCCGGGGAGCTGGGGGTGGTCCCGGGGAGCCGTGGGGTTCAGCTCAGCTGTGGCAGCGAAGCAATTCCTGGAACCGACCCCGCAATTCCCCACCACCTCGGCCCCAGCCCGCACTATCGATTCTCTTTTCCATAATTCTCCACAGAAAAGCCCCAGCCCGGAGCTACGATTTCCCCGCCCGCGTTATAAATAACCGGGGTCAGCGGCTGCGAGGGCTGCGCCGCGCCGTGCTACAATTTAATAAACACAATGGCCTCGTCCTTCATCGTGACAAAGACACCGGTGGGGACACATGGCTGGCACATGGCTGGGACACGGCTGGGGCACAGACACACATGACACGGACACAGACATGGGCACGACATGGCAGGGACATCGAGACACGGCAGGGACACCGAGACACGGCAGGGACACAGACATGGACACAACATGGCAGGGACATCGAGACACGGCAGGGACACGCATGTCAGACACGCACAGCAGGGACACACACACGTCTGGTATGCCTGTGCACAGGCAGGGACACACACAGAGCTGGGACATGGACACACGTGGCACGGACGCACATGGCTGGGACATGGTTGGGACACACAGACAGACACACAGCAGGGACACACACACATGGCTGGGACACACAGAGCTGGGACATGGATACACATGGCAGGGACAGGGACATGCATGGGACACGGACACACATGGCTGGGACATGGCTGGGACACACACACACAGCAGGAACACACACACATGGCTGGGACACAGAGCTGGGACATGGATACACATGGCTAGGACATCTACACTCATGGCTGGGACACACACACACAGCTGCCACATGGATACACAGGGCAGGGACACATGGCTGGGACATGCTTGCACAGGCACACACACATGAGATGTGCACACGGCTGGGACATGCACACACACATCCGACACGCACAGCTGGGACATGAACATGCGACTGACATGGACACACACGGCTGGGACAACACAGCTGGAATGTGCACACGCACACACCTGGGACACGCATGAACACAACAGACACACCTGCACAGAGGTGAGACACGTGCACACGTTGAGACACGCGGGCACAGGCGGGGACACGCACGGCAGGGACACACGGACAGCGGGGACACACGCACAGCGGGGACACATGCACTGCAGGGACCCCCGTGCACAGGGCGGGGCCGCTCCCGCGGGTCTCGGCCCGGTCCCGCCCGGTCCCGCCCGGTCCCGCCGCCCCGGGGCCTGCGGGAGGCCTGTGGTGCCCTCTGGTGGCGGCGGCGGAGCTCGGCCCGGGGGCACCGGCACCGGACAGGGACCGGGAAGGGGCTGCGGGGACACCCGGTGGCGTGGGACACGACTGGGCCCCTGCCTTCTCCTTCTCCTTTTTTGCCTTCTGCTCCTTCTCATTCTCCGGCTACTCCTATTCCTTCTCCCTCAATCCTTCTCTTTATTCTCCTCCTGCTCCTGCAGCTGGCACAGGGACAAGAAACTTCCTGCAGCCACATCCCCCCCTCCATGAGCCACCCTGCTCCCGCTCAGCGCGGCCCCGGGACCCGCAGTACCAGGGCAGGGACCCCAACAACAAAGGGACCTGTCACCCCCCTCCATGGAAGCGTCACCCCCAGCACAGCGTGGGGACCACCCCGAACAGGTCAGGGAGGTCGCATCTCCCACATCCTGGGGGCTGTGGCATCCCCCAGCAGCTGTCCCCTCTCCATCCCTCACATTTCCCCCTCCCCAGCCTTGCTGACTGATTCCAGAGCCTCCAAAATCAATTCCCATCCCCGCCAGGACACGCCAAGAAGGCAACAAATCACAGTGGCGGCTCCGCAGCCCCAGCGCCTCATTTTTCTTCCTGAACTCCATAATAAGAAATCAATGGCAGACGCTGAGCTCCCGGTGCGGCTCCCCTGGGATGGGCGGCAGCGGGTCCTCCCCCACCCCCAAATCCCGGGTTCCCCCAGCAGACCCCAGGTCTGGCAGGGCCCACCCTGAGGGGCAGCTCCCTTCTCCCTGCAGATCCTTCCCCGGATCCTCAAAGGCTCCCCAGCCCTGCACACCTCAGCTGAGGTGAGCTCAGCCCCCGGAGGTATCTGGGGGGATTGGGGAGCCCAAAAGGATCCCTGAAAAAATCGTGGGAAGGGGATCCAAGCCCACCACGGAGCAGAGCAGAGGACAGCACCCAGCAGGTATTTCAGCCAGTCCTGCAGCAGCGAGGGGTGGGAATGGAGGGACAGGGTGGAATCCAAGGGACAAGTGGAACCCAGGGGCAGGTGGGATCCGGGGGATGGATTGGATCCGGGGTACAGGTGGGATCCAGCGGGAAGATGGAATCCAGGGAACAGGTGGAATCCAGGGACAGGGCTGGATTCGGGGGCCAGGTGGCTCCAGGCATCCTGCGGGCACCGATCCGGGGGGAGGCCCCGGGCCGCTGTCAGGCGGCAGCACCAGCAGCTGCGGAAGGGTCTGGGCTGGGATTGCTGCTCCAATTAGCTGGAATCGTGCTTCCCCGCCGCGCCTGACACCGAAAAACCGACATAATTACCCGCAGCGACAGGGAAGGCAGGACCGCGGCTCCCGCTTAATTGAGTGTTTACAGCCTGCTCGGAGGGGGAAACAGCCCCCCAGACAAGCAAAGCCCTCCTCCTCAGCCGGGAAAACACGGGGGGGAAAACATCCCCATCCCCCCGCAGCGGGGCTCGCCCCATCCTCGCACCCCTCCCCTGGGCGCCCCTGTCCCCAGGTGGACAGGACAAGTGGCCCCTGCCAGAGCCGCCGCCGGTCCTTCAGCTCCTGGTTGACTTGCAAATGCAGCCGCAGGAGCTGCAGGTCTCGCTCCTGTCAGCCGGGATGAAATCCCGAGGGGCGGCTGGGGGGGTCATGCGGGCAGACGCGTCCCCGAGGTGGTGATGGGGCACGGGGACACGGCCAGATGTGCCCTGGGGTGGTGATGAGGCACGGGGACACACACAGATGTGCCCTGGGGTGGTGATGAGGCAGGGGGACACACACAGATGAGCCCCTGAGATAGTGATGCGGCATGGGAACAACCTGCCCAAGGACTGGGTCCTCCCGCGGTGTGGAGATCCCATCCCAGAGGGATGTGGCCGGTTTGGGGCTGGACGGGCACACCAAGGCGAAGGAAACTGTGAAGTGCCAGGCACAGAACCCCGTCCCGTGCCCCCCCAGCCTGTCACACCGTGCCACCTCCACCCCCTGACGGACCAAGCTCCTGCCCAGCTGTTTTGTCCTCATTAATTTTTGATGAGCGGGATGAGAATCCAGCGCGCCGCCTCATTATGGACCCCATAACAATGAGCACCGGTGCCACCCCCGGGCCCGGAGCGCGGGCACTGGGAGGCAGCCGGGGCCAGAGGGCTCCGCAGGGGCACGGCCGGGGCTCCCCCCGCTGCTCCGGAATGGGAATCTGCTCCTGCATGGCGGGCACAGGGCACTGAGTGGGTACACAGGTGCCAACACGCGTGTGGGGATGCTCAGGAATCGGCTGGCAGGAAGGTACAGGTGTGGAAATCCAGGGGTGCACACCCCAAATGTGACACCCCGGGTCCCTGCAGCATTCCCCACCCCAGCGGTGCCCAGGCTGGTGCCATCCCTGCTCTTCTCTCTCCCCCCACCGTGCCCAGAACCACCTGTGGGATGCGACATCTGGGGGAAAAAAGGGCCTTGTGCCGTATCCCACAACTGGGGGTACTGGGAGGGGGTGTGGGGTGCGCTGGGAGGGCACCTGAGCCCATCCCGCGGGTGCTCCCCAGCATTCTCATGTCACCCCCGAGGGACCCCAAACCAGGCTGGAGGGGGAGAGAAGGGGGGCAGCCCCCCAGCCCCTGCAGACGTCTGCCACTGCCTGATGTGCCCAACTGGAATCACTAATTCCAATAAAGCCAAGCTAGATTAATTTTCATTTCCCCATGCAAATCAGCGCTAATTAGGATGGATTTAGTTCACCTCACAGGGGCTGTGGGGACAGAGGCTGCGGCGGCCGCGCGCCCCTGCCAGGCTTTGGGGGGTTCATCCTCCGTCAAGGATTTGGGAGGATGGATCCCACAGCGGGGGTGGGGTCAGGAGCCGGGAGCGGGGGCAGCAGCAAGGCAGGAATTGATCGAGACGCTTTGTCCCTCCCCAACACCCTCCAGGTCTCCTCCCTGGTCCCCAGAAATCAGTGTGGGGACAGCAGGAGGGCAGGGATTGATTCAGCAGCTCTGTCCATCCCCAGGTCTCCTCTCTGCTTCCCCAGAAGCCACAGCTGGCCCCAAGCTCGTCCCTGCCTCGATTCGTGCCCGAGGGGGTGCCCGGATCCAGGCAAACAGAGGTGCCCGGGAGATAAAGGGGGGGGGATCTCACCACCCAAACGCCTCGGCCCGTCGGGGGTCCAGGGCTGGGTTAGCTCAGCTGAAAGCGCAGCAGGGACAGGGGGTCCTCGGGGCCCTCCCTCCACCCCGTCCCTGGAAATGCAGGGGTGGGGTCTGTGCTGCCCTGCCCGGGGGTCCCAGCAGGATGAGACACCCCCCCCCCCCCCCCCCCCGGTGCCTGGGGTCTGCCCCGTTCTGCAGCGGGGTGGGGTGACAGCGCTTTCTCTCCCCCCCCCCCCCCCCCAGTTCTTTCAGATTCTGCTTTCGCCTCTTTCTTTGCCAAATATTTAACTAATTCCCGCTGCCCGCAGGCTCCTGATTGCGCAGGTTGTTGTGGAGCCAAGAAGGACGCGGCTGCCTCGGAGCAGAGGCGCTGCAGACGGGACCCCCCAGGCTCAGAACGGCCCCCCCCCCCCCCCCAAAAAAAAGGGCTGTCGCACCTGGAGTCTCCCTGCGGCTGAGCCCCCCCAGCCCTGGCCTAGCTGAGAGCGGTGCCCAGGATTTGGGGTACAGCCAGGCTGGCCCCTCTGCCACCTCTGCAGCTGGGACAGATCCCAACACCGGCACCCCCCAGCCCTGTCTGCAGCCCCCAAATCTGAGGGGGGTGTCTGAGGGGCTCTGAGAAGCCGTGCAGGACTCTGAGGCTCGGTGCTGTGCCATATGGGGGACCCCACAACCAGCCCCCCAGCCCTGACTGCAGCTCCCTTAGCCCCTAGTTCTGATGCCCCAAAATCTGCCTTTCCTGGTTCCTCTTAGCCCTAACCCACAGCCCAAAGCCCCCAGACTCCTCTGTCTCCCCACCCGGAGGCTGGAGCAGCCTGAGAAGGGGGGGGGGGGGGCACTGCCCCATCTCCCCAGATCAGCTGGGGCCAGAGAGAAAGGGCTGTGGGGGGGATTGTGGGGGGCTCTGGGGGTCTTGAGTGGGCTCTGAGAAGCTGGGGGGGCTGTAGGGGTTTTCGAGGGGCTCTGAGGGACTCGCTGCCGTGCCACGGAGGGGACCGCCCGTGGTGGCCCCGCGCCCGAGGCCACAGCCAGGGGCAAAGAGCCAGCGGCGGTGGCTGCTCCTGCCCTCATTAAATCCCCCGTAACGAGCTGCGAGCCCTGGGGCCCTGCCGGGCTCGGGTCATTAGGGCTGACAAGGACCTGTCACAGTGGGAGACGTGGCGTGTGTGTCCCCAGCCACGGCACAGGCAGTGGGGACCCCTGGGGGAGGGGCACCTGTCCCCCAAACTCGCTCCAGCGCCCCCGGTCCTGCCCTCAGAGCCGGGCAGGGAGGTCCCCGTGTCCCCCCCGGGGATGGAGCAGGATCGGATCCTGTCCCTGCCTGCGCTGGGAGTGAGGTTGGGGGGCAGGGAGGGGATCTCGAGGCTCCCCTGGCAGCATCTGAGGGAGATGACGAGGAATTAGAGGGGGAAAGGAACAGAAAGGAAAGGAGAAAAACGGAAAAAAAAAAAACATGGAAGAGAAAAGGAAAAAAAGGGAAAGGGAGTGGGACAGGAGCGCTGCCGAGCCCTGGGCTCCCCGCTCTGAGCTCCTTTCCCAGGACCCGCTGGGGCCGCGAACGGTGGGCGAGGATGAGGAGCAGAATTCCCCCACTCCCCTTTCCAGCCCCTCAGGAGCAGGATAAGGAGAGGATCCCACCCCTCTCCATCCCCTCAGGAGCAGGATGAAGAGCGGGACCCCTCCTCCCCCCCAGCCCCCCGGCAGGGCCGCCCCTCCCCGGGACCCCCCGGCACAGATAAGGAGCCCTGGTGCTCCCCGGGGCGCGTTTAATCTGGGACAGGACAGTTATTGGATAAATACCATGAATATGGAAATTGCATTTATGCTGATTTATTGCCGGGGGGGCAGGTGGGGAGCGCAGACGCTTTAGTTTACTTTAATCCATTTATTTCCCTGCCTGGAGATGGAGAACAAGCTCCGAGCGCTGCATCTGCTGCTCCCTGTCCCCCGTGCGCCCCAAAAAGGGGGTGCAGGAGGGGCTGTCCCCACCCTCGCATCCCGGGGCTGCTCCCCTGGGATGATGTATGGATTTGGCACGAGACCGGTGGGATTTCAATTAATTCCTGGGCCTCGCAGACTCCTGACCTTTCATGGGATGCGGAGAGAAATGGAGGTGATTAATCTGGAGGTCAGGGGGACTCCAGGCTGAATCCCTGTGAATTCCATGGGGTGGGATGGGGAACAACCCCTTCACCTAAGGAGGAGCAGGGGGGGACAGCCAGGTCACAACCAGGACCCAGAAGCACCAGGAATGGGAAAACCACGGGAAAATAGGAAAAAACAACCCCTGAAGTGCTCAGCAGCCATAATACGGGGGGGTGGAAAATCCCATCTCAGCCCATCCAGCGGGTGCCAATGCCCCCTACACCCATCCGGGAAGCAGCGGGAGCTGGGATGTGAGGAGGGGGCTGCACACGGAGGGCTTGGGGCGGGGGGAGCGCTTCTTAATTCCCTATTAACTGCTGATCAATCCAATTAGCTCCTGGCTGTAATGAAGGGCAGCTGCTTGGCTGGGGCAGCTCTTCCTCCCTCCCAAAACACATCCCAAAATACATCCCAAAACGCATCCTAGCCTGGCATCCCACCAGGAGCCGGCAGAGAAGGGGGCTGGGGGGTGGGAGGCTGATAGAAGGTGTTTTACCCAATTTTCCAGCTGACTCTAATTAAGTTGTTCTCTTCAGCTGTTAAATTAGCCAGAGCCCTCCCCCCTTCCCAGGGTGGTTCCCCCCTTTCCCTCCCCACCGCCCAGATGCAGCAAATCAGCTGCTGCCCCCTCGCCTTTACCCCCCCTCCCGCAGGGCTCCGCAAATAAATAAATAGACAATCCCGGGAAAATTAACCGTGTGAGGAGCCGCAAATGAGGTGGAAAATTTTAATGGTTCGGCATTTAAAGCTGTGTGACAGGAGGGGAGGGGGGAGGAGAGAGGGAGGGATGTCAGTCCCGAGGACTGCCCCCCCCTCATTTCCATCATTCCCGGAGCAGCATCTCCGATACTTGGGGTGCTGGGAATGAGGGGAGACCCCCCCCAGTGTGTGTGGGGGGGGTCACACACCTGCTTCCCTCCCCAGCCCCCCCGTCCCCGGCGTTCCCTGTACCCCCCAAAACCCCCTCAGCACCCCCGGCCTGACCCCACGGAGTGGGAGGGAACACGGGGACCCCTCTGCATGGGCGCCCCCTCCCCGTTCCCCCTCCCCCCGAATTCCATCCCCGGTACCGGGCTGGGGGCTGCCCCAAGATCCGCCCGCCAGGGGGCGCCGCTGCCCCTCCTAATTTGCATATTTTTGCATACAGCAGCGGCGCGCGGCGTGTCGGCAGCGCCCCCTCGCGGCGGAGCCGGGGAGGCCAAGCCACACCCACTCCTCAGGCCCCGCCCACCCCGCCCACCCGTCGCCATGGTTACGGCTGACGTCACGGTACCGTGACGTCACGGGGCGCAGCCCCCGCTGCGGGGCCCGGGCACCTGTTCCTGGCTCGGCGCCCGCCCCCGCCGCGCTCCAAGGTCTCGTCCTGTCCCCGGCACCGTCACCTGTCGCTCGCCGCCCCTATTCGGGCCTGGCCGGGCCCCGCGCCAGCGCCCGCCCCCCGAGCGACGGGGCGGGGGGGTCCTGGTTCCGCCCCATCCCCTCCCCTCCCACCGCCCGCGCGCGGCTGAGCCTCCTCTGGGGGCCACCAACACCCCCACAGTGACCAGTGACCAATCCCCTCCACTGAGGGCCACTGGCACCCCCTCAGTGACCACTGACCTATTCTCTCCACCGGGGGCCACCGGCACCCCCACAGTGACCAGTGACTCCTCTATCAGGGGCCACTGGCACCCCCACAGTGACCAGTGACCCACCCCCTCCACTGAGCACTGTGCTGGCCACCAGCACTCCCCCAGTGACCAGTGTCAACTCTCCCACTGCCACCCTCCTGGTGGTCCCCCCCAGCGGCGGGCATTGGCACCCCAACAGTGGCACCTCGCAAGGTGCCATCAATACCCCCATTGTGAGCCCCCCCCCCCAATTAAATCCACACTGGAGAGCGGGGGGTGGGCACAGCCATGTATTGCCAAATCCTGGGAGCAGCGGGGCAGGACCCCCCGACCCTCCCCGTAGCACCCAGTGTCCCCCCACTCGGTCTGGGGGGGCTCCACAGCGAGTCTGGGGGTGCCCCCTGCTTGCATCCAGTGTCTCTGGAGGCACCAAAACCTCCCAGGGGGAAGAGCCCTCGGGGCACCTCCTGTCCCCCCCATCCTGCCCCGGTCCTGGGGGGGACAACAGTTCCCCCAGGGACACCCCAGGGACCAGGAGCAGCAATGGGGGTGCCCTTCCCTGACCCCAAACCTGTCCCGCAGCCAGGGCCCCCCATCCCAATCCTGGGGTCCTTCCATTCCCCATCCCGAGGGTCCCCCGTCCCCATCCCCACCCCGCAGCCAGAGTCTCTCTGCCCCATCCCAGGGGTGTCTCTGTCCCCCATCCCAGGGGTCCCCCCCGCAGCCCCCCTCAGATCTCCTCCAGGAAGTCCACAGGGAACAGCCCCACTTTGCGGCCGGTGAAGACTTTAACGTAACCGTTCACCTCCTCCCCCTTCTGCACCACGATCTGGGGGTGAGACGGGATCGGGTGAGACCCCTGGGACACCCCAGAGCAGGGTGAGACCCCCAGGACCTCCCCCCAGAGCAGAAGAAACCCCTGAGACCCCCCCAGAGCAGGGTGAGACCCCCGGGACCTCCCCCCAGAGCAGGTGGAACCCCCGAGAACCCCCCCAGAGCAGGGTGAGACCCCAGGTGTGGAAGGGTCGGTCCCACCCGAGGGGCTGGGGGAGGTGAGAAGCGGAGGAACGGTGATGTGGGTTATGGGGTGCAGCCGTGATGGGGGGCTTGGAGGGGGGCTGGGGGTCCCCGGGTGGTGATGTGGGGGGTGGTCCCGTCTCACCTGATCCTTCTTGAGCGTGATCTGCCCGATCTCCCGGTTGCCCACGAAGGAACGCGTCACCTTGTGCACCCGCTCGCCCGCCCGCACCCGGATGATGAAGTTGGGGGGGAAATATCCGACTTTCTCACCGATCTTCCCCTGGAAGGAGGCAGTGGGGGAGTGTAAGGGGGGATTTGAGCCAATCCGGGGGTCTCAGATCCCCCTCCTTGCCAGGCTGGGGGTTGGCAGCAGTTTGGGGGTCTCCCTTTGCAGTGCCTTTCCCAGCCGAGCTCTCCCTCCCGCCTTACCCGCCACCACTCCTCGTTGGAGTCATCGACCACCGTGATCTTCTCCCCCGGCCTGGAAGGGAAGGAAGGGCTCCCTGAGAGGGGCAGGACCCCCAGCCGTGAGAGACCCCAAGGAAAAATCGCTTTTCCTTCAGAATGAGCTCCTCGAGCCCCGTATCTGGCACGGGACACACGCAGCCCGTGGGCTCAGGGACAGGCAGGTCCTGCTCAGAGCAGCTCAGCCTTGGGAAAGCCACAGAACCACATCAAGCCAAACCTCCAAAACCTTGGGAAAGAGCCCGGGACAGGGCTGGAAACTCACGGAAAATCCAGGTCGTCCTTCTCCAGGGCTTTGAAGCGATAAAGTGCCACGAAATAGTGGGACTGCAGGAACCCCCCTGGCTGCGGCTTCTTGCTCTGGGCGGGCACAGTGGAGTTTGCGGTCCCGGGGGCTGCAGACAGCCCTGAGGATCCCCGCAGGGAGATCCCACAGGCTCTGCTCAAGGCTTTGGGGTGCAGGGTGAGGATGAGGGGTACCTTGTCATCTGTTGGGCTCTTCTCAGCCTTCTTGTCCCCTTCAGAGGCACCTGGGAATGGGAGGAGGGGTCACACCCCTCAGCCAATGTAGGGATGCAGCGAGAGCCCCAGGGTGGGGACATAAACTGGAGACCCTCTTTCTGCAGGGCAAACCCACCCTGGTGATCCCCCCAAACACAGCCAGGGGCTCCCCCCGTGTCCCATGGGCTCAGCCCCCCAACCCTCGGCCCCGCGCTCACCACCCTCGGCTTTGCTCCCCACCGGCTTCGTGGCCTCCGACTCCTCGTCCATCATCGCAGCCAAGGGCTGGAAGGCAGAGAGAGCTCTCAGAGGGTGCAGAATGGGGGGACTGGGGGGCTAGGGGGGTGCTGGCACAGCACCGGCAAGAATTTGGTGAGAGCCCGACCCCACACTCACATTTTTCTTGTCGTCCTGCCCCTTCTTGCGCTCCTTGTTGGCCATGATGACGCCCGTGCGCAGCGTCTCGAACACAGGATCGCTCCTGTTTGCTGCGGGGGCAGGGGAATGGTGAGGGGGGGGTCAGGGATGGGACGCGAGGGGTGGGGACACCCCGGGGTGGGGACCAAGGGGACGGGACACCCCAGCATGGGGAATTACCGAGCTGGTCCTTGGTGCCGGCGTACTGCTGGTCGCTGTAGAGGGGGGAGCTGTACGCCCGGCGGAACCCGGGCGGCTGGGGGGACAGAGGGGGGGTCGCAGCATCAGCCACCCCCCAGAGCTACTGTCAGAGCTGGGAGGACCGCGAGGGGGGATGCTGGGGTCCCCCTCAGAGCCAGGGGTGGTGGCACCTGAGTCACGGCCGCGGGGCCGAGGTGGCACTCCCGGGGGTGCCCGATTTGGGGGCTGGAGGTGGGGGGTGACACTCACGATCTTGCCGAAGCAACGCTGCATCTCCACGTAGGACTGGCAGTGGTGGTGGATGTTTGTTTTGCAGTTCTTGCACCTCAGGCCAAATTTGTTGTTGACTGGCAGTGGGGGGGAGGTGGAAAGGAGAGGGAATGTGACACTGCAGCTGTGAAACTGCCGGGACAGAGCCCTGGACAGCCTTGGCCCCCAGCCCCCAGCCCTACCCGCGCCCCCCAGCCCTGCCCATGGCCCCCAGCCCCCTCAGGACTCACGGACGATCATGCGGGCACAAACATCGCAGAATTTGGGCTTTTTGAAGTAATGATCTTTGAACTTGTGGGGTTTGTCATTAACAAGTTTCTCGGGTTCGGGAGGGGGCTCAGGCTCCTCCTCCTCTTCCTCCTCTTCGTCATCCTCATAGATGTAGTAGATGGGTCCCCCCGAGGGGCTGACCAGCTCCCCGTTGGGCTGTGGCTCCGGCGCCGGCTCCTCCTTGGGCTTTCGCTGGAAAAGTTGTTTCAGCTTCTGCAGCTGCTGGGGCAGGAGAGGACGGATGGTGTGTGGCAGTGTTGGGGGAGCAGGAGGGCAGAGACCCCGTGCCCGGCTCCTCGCCCCAGTGATCCCCTCAAGCAGGAGGAGAATGTTCTGAATGCTCTGAAGATGGGGACCCTCCTCCCAGCCCCGTGAAGTCTCGGCAAAAGAGGAAACTGTGGTTCCTGAGCACCTCAAAGATGTGGGCGTGCCAGGGAAATGCCGAGCTGGGAAATGCCCACCCAATACCCGGCTGGATCAGGGTCTCACCAGGCAGCCCAGGACTCCCAAAACCTCCTGGGGCTGCGGCAGGATGATGAGAGAGAGGGGGCTGCCCCCACCCACCCAAACTGCCCTGTGGGCACCCACTTACCCGGCTCTTGGGTTTCCCACCTGAAGCAGGTGAAGCTGGTGGCTCTGGCACTTCCTTCTCCGTCATGCTGCAAGGTGAAGAGACACAGATGGCATCGGCTGGGGCAGTTCCAGCTGCAGGAGCCCGGCAGGGGCTGAAGTGGTCAGACCCTGCTGGGTGGGCAGTGCTTCCCGTTCCCCTGCCCGTCCTGCAGTCCTTGTCCTGGCGAGGGCTGGTTCTGCCAGGGGAAAGCCCGGGCTCACTCCCCCCGCCCATCCCGCATCCCCTGCCCCGGCCGGGGCTGGCTCTGTCTCGGAGAGCCCCGGGGTCAGGCTGGAGGAGGTCGGTGCCCAGCCCAGAGCGTGGCACATCCGCTGGCTCAGGGACGTGGTGCCAAGTGCCGTGAGCCAGCCCCTGGGCTATCTCTGCACGTGCCCACCTTAGCCCGGACATCTCCATCTCACCGTGAAGCTGCAGGCGGTGCCACTCTCGGTCCCTCAGATGGGCACACGGGGACACTGATGGGCATCATTCACCTTCCAGCTGCCACCTGAGCAGGCGCAGGACCTGCTCCTGCATCCCCCAAACCATCCCGGTGCCACCTTTGACAGCCCTCCCAGACCTCACTATTTTTGGTGATAGGCGCCCCCCAAGCCCCTCCAGCCCCCAGGGAAACCAGCCAGGAAAACCAGCAGGGAACAGCAACGGGAACGGGGAGCGCTGGGGTGAGGGGCACTGCGGGAACGGGGCACCCCGAGGCCCTGCAGCAGCGGGGGGGCCCAGGGTGGGCACGGCCACGGCAAGGAGGGGCACACACGGGGCACTTACCCTGTGCTTGGAGGTCTCGCCCTGCGCTGGAGAAGCCCCCGAAGGGCGGCCGGTGCCAGGTCAGAGCCCCCAGCTCTCCGTGCCGGGCGCGCGGGGAGGGCGGCAGCGGCCCCGGTCCGGTGGCCAGAGGAGTGACAGGGCAGAGGGGGACGACAGCTGAGCGGTGGCGGGGGCTGACGCCGGGAAATTGGAGCCCCAGCGTGCGCCGGGAGGGAGCAGGCGGAGGAGCCACCGGCTATTTGCGTTGGTGGTTGCTGGGCGTGCCAGGGCCCCCCCAGCCTGGCCTGGGACAAAGAAGGAACCGGGCACAGCGAGGGCTCCAGAACTGGGCACACTGAGGGTTCCAGGAGCTGGGCACACCAAAGGCTCCAGCTTCAGTGTCTCCTCGTGTGTTGGAGGCTCTGGGGGTTCAGTGGCCCCAGAGGGGGGTCTCTCATGGGGTGGAGTGGCTGCCTTGGACCCTCTGGCACCAAATCCTGCTGGTCCAGGCTCGGTTGTGATGGCAGGAGCGGGGATCCCCCTGCTGCCAGGCTGCCCATAACCAGGGACGGGGCACCCAGGGGCCCTTAGGTCTGGCTGTGGGTGGCAGCAAGGTGGGAGTTGGCACAAGCCTGGGTTGGAGCCCCCCCCCCCCCCCTTCCTGGCAGCTCTTACCTGTCCAGCTGCACCTGCTTAGGAAGGTTGGGAGAATCCCACTACTGCCAGAGGCTCTGGCTGTGCCACCCCAAAACCTGTCTCCACCTGCACCTGCCAGCTCCAGGTGCTGCTCCTGTCAGCAGGAATATAGAAAATTTCCTGGCAGGGCACACAGCTGGGGCCACTCCACACCTTCATTCCTACCCTGGAATTACACAGCTGGATGGAGCCAGAAGGAAGGAAGGAGAAGGAAGGAAAAAGAAGGAGGGGGAAGGAGGAGGCCAGGCCATGAACATCTGTCAGGGCAGTCCAGCCCCAATCCAAATGCTCTGATCCCAGCCTGGGATCTCCCCTTCGGGCTTGCAGCCCTTGGCCATGCAAAGCTTGGGGGCAGGACTGGGCAGGATTGTCCCCCTGCCAGTGTCCTTTCTCCTGTCCCCTCACCCCACTGAGGAAGCACAGAGCCCCTGGCACTGGTAGAACGGGAAGTTACGTTCAAGTGATGGACAATTTTCCTTTTTTTTTTTTTTATTTAAAAACAACCCCCCAAATAAAATAAAACCAAAAAAATTCCCCCCCAACAAAATAATAATCCGATTAAATAAAATGTGCAGTGAACATACCAATCAACACCTGTATGTGCGGTCCAACACAGTGCTTAAACAAAACCATAGACACAAGGGAGGGGGGCGGGCACGGGCGTCACTCCAAAAATAATAATTAAAAAAAAAAAAAAATCAACTTCTCGTCTCTTAATTATGTTCATATAAATATATCAAGGAAGGAGGGCGAGAGGAAGGGAAGGTGGGAGGAGAAGAGGCCCAGGGGAGTGCCCGGTGCCCACGGGAGCCCTACTGGGAGCTGGCCCGCTCCAGCACCCGCAGGTCGTAGTTCTTTTTGGCCACGCGCAGTTTGAAGCGGCTGAGGGAGTTGTTGAGGCGGAGGGAGGCGTTTTGGGCAGCCAGAGGGCTGGGGAACACGGCCACGATGGTGTATAAGGCAGCGAGGTCACTGTGCCTGCCGTTCTCGGGAGTCCCGCTGTTGTCCCCGCCGCCTCCGTCCCCGCGGCGCCCCTGAGTCTCTTTGAGCCACTGGATTTTGGCACCGGCCATGGCGAGCTGGGTGAAGAGTTTGTCGGCCTCTGTCCGTGTGATGCCCTCGGGCAGGTCTGTCACCTCCAGCACCCGGCCCAGCACTGCAGGGAAGGAGCTGTGTGTCACCAGTGTCCCAGGAGCCTCCCTGGCTCCGGGCTGGAGCACCCACCTGTCCTGGGTCCAGAAATGCCAAGCTGCTCCCACAGCAGGAATCTATTTTTTTAAACGATCACTTCCCGTCCAAAGCAGCCCTTCCTGCTCCCTGGAATGCCCCATCCCAGTCCCTTCCTGTGCCCACACACTCAGGAGGAGATGTGGGTGTTTATTCCCCAGTGTCCCACAGCTCCAGGGACACCAAGGCCTGCTGGTGTCCTTTGGATAGCTGGGCAGTTCAGGCTTTCCCAGGGGCTCTGCCCTGTTTTCCTACCCCAAACTTCAGGTGCCAGGACTGGGAGGCAACCCCACACTCCCACCCTGACCCTGGGAGGGAGAATGGCTGCACCCATGGAGGATGGTGGCACTGGGTGTGTCCTGCGTGGTGGTACTCAAATCCCTCTGCAGCTTCTGGCTCCAACCTTTGTCCCTGTCCAGTGATCCTCAAATCCTTCTGCAGGCTCTTGGCTCTGACCAGTGGTCAAACATCTCTGCAGCTCCTGGTTCTCCTCTATTTCTGCCCCATAGCCCTCAAATTCCTCTGCAGCTCCCAGCTCCTGCCTGGTGGTACCCAAACCCCTTTGCAGCTCCTGGCTCCAACCTTTGTCCCTGTCCAGTGGTCCTCAAACCCCTCTGCAGCTCCTGGCCCTGCCCTGTGGTCCCCAAACCCCTCTGCAGCTCCTGGGTCCAGTCCCCTGGGTCCAGCCCTGTGGTCCCCAAACCCCTCTGCAGCTCCTGGCTCCAGCCCTGGCTCTGGGCTTAGCAGAGCTGCTGCAGGGATTCTTTGCTAATATTAACGTGGCACGTACAGACCATGCCAGGGGCAGGAGGGGGGTAGGCAGCTCTTAAAGGGCCCCTGCAGCCAGCTGCTGGTGGTGACACCGAGGTGACATGAGGGACAAGGCTGAGGTCTCCAGAGGGTCACTGAGGGCTGCTCCATCCAAGCTGTGGATCCCTCCCTTAGGAACGGGGGCAGAAAGAAATGATGCACTGGAAACCTCAGGCCTCACAGCCACCTTGGGAGATCCCAAATCTCAAAGATGAGGCTCTGAAGCTGCAGGCCCCATGGGAAAGGGAAGAATGGGTGGGAAGAGTGACTTGGGAAAGCAGTGGTGGGAATGAGATCTCAGAATCTGGACATTCACTTTCTGCTGATAAAGAGGAATAAAATCTCAGTTTTTCCAGCTCCACCTGCTCCATCATTTCCACCCTCTGAGAGGCAGGAATAGCACCCAGGTGTCCTCAGAGGTTTTACTCCCTGTTCACCCACCTCCCTCAGGGAACAGCAGGCTGGGGCTGGATCTGCTGCACCCCCAGCCTGGACTCACCTGGGCTGGGGGGTGTTTGTGGGTGTGGGGAGGAGGGACTGGCAGGAACCACTCTCCAAAACCAGCACAGGGTTGTGTGGGATGTCGGTGTGGGCAGCAATGGCACCTGGTGTCTCCAACATCCATTTGTGGGGACATCAGAGGGCAAAGGGGCTCGAGGGGGTCACTTGCCTACGTCACTTGTCCCCAGGTCGGTGGACGCTGACTTCAGGGCCTGTCTCTTGCTCCGGTTTCCATGTTTCATTCCAGTCTGCCCCTTGAAGGAGAAAGAGGGGGCACTGTGTCACCTCAGGGGACACTGTGGCTTCAGGGTGCCCACAGAGGGGCTGGGCAGGCTGTACCTGGCCTGGCTGTACCTGGTGTCCTGTGTAGCTGGGCTGGTTGTGGAGCAGTGGTGGGGGACACAGGGACAGGTTGTACTGCAGAGGTTGGCCCAGCAGCGAGTACCTCCCATCACCTGCACGAGGAGCCCGAGTTTGTGGGGATCTCAGGGAAGGTGCCAGCATTCCCAGCCCTGGGCTGTGCCCACACACCTTCCCCTTACCTTGTGCTGGGCCCATGGGCCGGGGGAACTGTGTGAGGACGGGGAGGGGGCTCAGCCCCGTGCACACACTGTTGAGGTTGGTGACGGGCGACGGCGTCGGGGACTGGGTGGGGGACGTGATGGGGCTGTTCAGCTGGGTGCTGGCCTGGGGGAGGGACAGTGTCAGACACCCCCAGTGCTTGTGACCACTCCCACAGCCACCCTGACCCCGTGGGGTGACCCCCCAGCCTCCCCCAAAGGCTGAGCTGCCTCCTCCCAGTCCCCCCAGTACCTGAGCACTGGTGTCGGGGTTGTAGAGGTCTCCTGGCTTCTGCCCCCGCTGCTCCAGGCTGTAGTACTTACAGTGGCTCCACTGCACCACGGGGGGGTTTTGGGGGGCCTGGGGGCCGTTGGGGACATTCAGCTGCATCACCACCACACCAGGGCCTGACGGGGACACCCCTGGGGACAGACACACGTGCTGTGAGACACAGACCTGCCTGTCCCTGCCACTGCACACTCTTCCCCACAGTCCACTCTGGACTATCCCCTCTGCCACTCATGACTTTCTCAGGCTGGAAAAACCCCACCAGGACCCTCTGGGGATTCCTCTCTGATAGCAGAGGTTACATCTGGGAGTGATGATGTTTAATCCAGGAGAAAAGGGAGCACAGGGGCCACGCTGAGGGATGGCAGCTCGGCGACTGCTCTGAGCATCTCCACAAAACTCCAGACAAAGGCTCCAAGCACAGATCCAGGTACAGAACCCAGATCCTGCAGCTCACTAGGTCCAGACTTCCATCATCCCAGTTCAGCTTCTGCACCAGCTCACTCCCAGCAGCTGTGGCAGGGAGCAGGAATCCCCAGCCTCCCCATCTGCAGTTCTTCCTGCTCTCACCAACCCACAGCCCACCCAGCTGCCTCCACCCCACTGCCCAGCACGGCAGGGAGATGCCAGGCACGAGCCAGTGCCACATCCTGATCATTCCCTGTGGCATTCCCAGCCTGAGCAATGCCCTTGCACAGAAGCTGCCAGACTTGGCTGTGAAGTGGCAGCTCCACAGCCCGTGATCCAAAGGCTGATCCCACCTATGGGCTCGATGCCAGCCCTGCCCGTGGCCCCTCGTACCTGAATACTGCTGCTGCATCTGGGGGGGGCTGCAGGGTGCTGGGGACTGTGGCATCTGGTACTGCTCAGAGCCAGGAGGCTGCAGGAACCCCACGGATGGGCTGTGGAGCAGAGAGGGCTCAGGTGAGGAGAGGGATGGGGAGGAAGAGCCAGGACATCTGCACAGGTTATTCCCAGTTATTTCCTCTGTACTGGGATGGCTGAACACACAGGAGCCTCTGGAGAGGGCTGGGCACACAGGAGCTTGACATGTTGGTGGCCAGGAAGCCCTGACCAAGAGAGCCAGGAATGGACAAGCTCAGGGAGGAGCAGCACCTGTGGTACCCACCCACCTCCAGCCACAGGAGCAGGGTGCTCCATGCTCACAGGATCCTCGTGGAACCACCAGGAACCACCAAACATCATCACAGGATCCACATGGAACCACCAGGAACCACCCAACATCATCACAGGATCCACATGGAACCACCAGGAACCACCCAACATCATCACAGGATCCTCGTGGAACCACCAGGAACCACCAAACATCATCACAGGATCCACATGGAACCACCAGGAACCACCCAACATCATCACAGGATCCACATGGAATCACCAAAGACAATCATGGAATCTCCCAAGTTGGAAGGGACCCACAAGGATCATCAAGGCTGACTCCTAACCTTGACAGGACCTCCCCAAAACCCCCACTGTGGGCACAGCTCCCCTTTCTCCCCCAGGAAGGCCCGAGCTGCTGGAGCTTTACCTGGTGCCATTCTGCTGGGCAGTGGGGATGACACTGTAGTAGATGGGGACCCCTCCAGCCTGGAGCCCCCCCTGCACAGACTGGCTGGCTGGCACAAGCACTGGCTGCTGGAAGGGCTGCTGGACCACGTTCTGGGACTCACTGGCCATGGGAACCTGGCCAGGGAGGAAAGCAGCAGGTAACAGGGAACAGCAGGGAGAACTGGCCCAAGGAGACACCAGCAGGGTGAAGAGATTCCAGGTGGTTTTTTTCTTACAGCCCAGAGCAACCTCACCCAGGCACGGCCCCTCCCAGTCCTCCTGCTCCAGATGTGTCCCACAGATGTGCCCTCCCCAGGCATGCCCTGTGAGCCAATCCCCACCTTTGGCTCCATCCCTCAGGCACAGGAACAGAGCACATCCTGCCCAGCCTGGCCTCCTCCCAGCACCCCACCCCGGGGAGCAGCAGCTCGTACCCACCTGGTACGAAGGCAGTGGTGTGTACTGGACCATCAGACCTTGCATTTGGCTCCCCATCCCACTCCTCTGGTTGCTGAGGAGCCCGGGGGGCTGTGCCTGCTGCACCCCCATCACGCTCTGCATCTGGCCCCCCATGTTGTTCCTCTGGCTGTTGAGGAGCCCGGGGGGCTGTGCCTGCTGCACCCCCACCACACCTTGGTATGTTTGCTGCTGGTTGGACATCATTGGCTGTAAACCTGCCAGAACAGGGTTTCAATGGAGCAGCTTTCTCAGACGGACACAGGAAACAGCCCCAGATTTAGGACTTAGAGAATCAAATCCTGCCTCTGTCCCCACCTCCTGCTAAAGAGTGAGGAAAGGGCTTCTCTTAGAGCAGATGTAAACACACCCAAGGGAAGCCTTAAATTCCCCTGGCAGCCCCTCAGTGGGGCTTAAATCCACCTCATGCCCTCCCCCAGCAAGCTCAGAGGAGAGGGGGAAGGACACAAGAGCCTCTGCAGACAGAGGCACCCCAACCTCCCAGCCAAGAGGCAGGTCCAGCAAAGAGTGGGAAGAGCGACCTGGCCCCACACAGCACATGGGAGATCTTTGGAGCCAACAAACGCAGCAGGAAAGGGGAAAGCTGCCCCCTTCCCCTCCTTGCACCCCCTTACCTGGCTGCTGGGACTGCTGGGGGAGCTGTTGTGGGCGCTGGGAGCTGTAGGCCACTGGGTGACTGAGGGGTCGGTATTGCTGGCTGGAGTTCGGGTACTGCCCGGGGGGGTAGTAAGAAACCTGAATCTATCAGAGGCAAGAAAACCCAGTGGTGAGAACACAGGAGGGAGCAGGAGCAAGAAAGCTGGTCCCCCAGGACCAGTTTTCTCTCTCACCTGGCCTGGCTTCTGCTGAAGGGAAGCAGCCAGGAGGGCTCTGGCTCTGGCCAGCTGATGGCTCCTCGGGGAACCGCAGCCCCTTCCCGCGCCTCCCAGCCTCCTCCTCCAAGCCTTTCCCAGCACAGTAGTGCAAGAGCTCAGTAGGCACAACTCTGCTCACAGCTCAGGGGACAATCCTAGAGGTCATAAAGCCCTGCAGGACCCCAAAGAGAGCTTAGAGGTGTCAGCCCTGTCCCTCCCCCACTGCTGAGAGCCAAGAGTGGCTCGGGGGGGTCCCAGGAAAGAGCCCCGTGGGCTCAGAGGGACACGGGATCATCCTGTGCCTAACAGGGGAGTGTGAAACTCAGAGCCTGGACCCCTGTGCATGGATCCATCCAACTAGCAGCAGAAAAAACCAAAGGGACCCGCTCCCCAGCAGCCCCTGGCCTGGCAGCTCTGGGGATGTCCCCTCGTGTCCTTACTTGTTGGGGAGGCTGAATGTAGCCCTGGGGCTGCAGCACCTGCTGAGTGGGGGCCGTGTGCCCCGAGGCGGAGTAGCTGGAGGTGGGAATGGGCTGCCCAGGGGTTGCCATGATGAATCCTGTCTGCTGAGGGTGCTGGGAGATGAGGGATGACTGGAACATCGCCGAGGAAGGATCTGGGGCTTCTGTTGAGCCCTGTCGGCTGAGGCTGATCTGCCCGAAGGGGCTGCTGAGCTCGTCGGCCTGGAGTGGGATAAGGGAAGGATGGAGAGAGGCACGTGGGACAACAGCAGGTGAGACACAGCTCTGCTGGTAAATGCAGAGCCCTTCTCCCTGCTCTGAGAGAAGCTCCCCCAAAAAGGCCCCCACACATGAGCCACAGACCCAGAGCAGGACAGGGGGACATGCGAGCTGAGGGGGTGTTGGGGACACGTGGGGTCCCACCAGGCAGGGGTGACTCCAGCCCAGCCACATCCCATGGGGGACACCATTCCCAAAAGATCCCCGTGGAGACAACACAGGGGCTTGGCTGAGCCCACAGGGCCCCCATACCCCAGCACTGAGCACAGGCATTGCTGGGGAGCTCTGGGCTTGCAATCTGTCCATCCCAAGACCAGCAGGGGTGGCCCCGTGGCCTCAGGCATGGCAGAGCTCCGTGAATCCCAACCCCAGGGGTCAGTGTCCGGGACATACCTGATCAGCACAAGCTCACACAACACAAACACAGCACAGAGCACAACAGACAGTGCAGAAGAGGAACTGGGGTTTATACCAGGTTGTACTGCTGGGGTGGAGAGACTGGCAAGAGGACTTGGGGGCAGGAGCTTGGAGAGTACGGAACGGGCTGCAGCGCCGGGACCGGCTACGACCAGCGGAGAAGGGGTGGAGAGAGATGGGGGAGGAGGGAAGGGAGAGAGGGAGGGAGAGAGAGAGGGAGAGAGGGAGAGAGGGAGAGAGGGAGAGAGGGAGAGAGGGAGAGAGGGAGAGAGGGAGAGAGGGAGAGAGGGAGAGAGGGAGAGAGGGAGAGAGGGAGAGAGGGAGAGAGGGAGAGAGGGAGAGAGGGAGAGAGGGAGAGAGGGAGAGAGGGAGAGAGGGAGAGAGGGAGAGAGGGAGAGAGGGAGAGAGGGAGAGAGGGAGAGAGGGAGAGAGGGAAGGAAGGAAGGATTCCAGGAAGGATTCCAGGAAGGAAAAGGAAGGAAGGAAAAGGAAGGAAGGAAAAGGAAGGAAGGAAAAGGAGGGAAAAGGAAGGGAGGAAAAGGAAGGAAGGAAAAGGAGGGAAAAGGAAGGGAGGAGAGAAAGAAGGAACAACAAGGTTAGTCAAGTGAGCCAACTGCAAACACAGAGGGGCATTGCAGGGGGTTGGGAAGCACAGAAACCATTCCAGGGCAGCATCCATCCCATCAGACACAGCCCAGCCAGAGGCTCTGCAGAGCTGGGGAGGAGTGACTGCCCCAGAGCAGCTCTGGCCTGGCAGGAAGAGCGACCTGAGTTCCCCAGGGCCAGCAGCAGCAGGAGAGTCACATCTCCCAGCACAGCCCTCATGTCCCTCCTGTTTCCAGCACTCCCTACAGTGCTCCTTGGCCACTCCTACACACTCACCTTCCACGGGGACCTCTCCTTTGTCACCTGGAGCACTTTGTGACAGCCCCTCACTAAAACCCACACACTGTGCTTTGGGCACTGACCCAGTGATGGCCAGTGCTGCATGGGGGGGTTTGATCTTTTGATTTGACCTTTGGTGACACAGAAGGGACATGGACATGGTGTCAGTGCATTTCCAGACCCTTCACCGACAGTCAAACACCTTAAATCAGTTCTTCCAGGACCTAAACCCTGGAGACAGTAGAAGATACAAACTGAAACCCCAGCACAAGCCAGTGATGCTGCATGAGATCCCACCCAGGGACTCTGCTGTTCAGCTCCAGACACCCTAGAGGGAGACAACTCATTCCTTGAGGCCCCAAATCCTCCACAAACAGATCCACAACCCTGGAGCCACCCCAAGAAGTACCAGCTCCCCCTTCTCCTACAGCTGGGAACAGCCAGTAGCTCTTTGCTGTAGAGTGAGTCCAAGGTGATGCCAGAGGAGCCCCTGGGCAGGCTGAGATCCAGCACCAAGGTAGGATAGGAGGGTGCCATGGATACCCCCATATCACATGGATTTGCTCCCCAAACCCTGCATTGGGATGGTTCCCATCCCATCCCCACTCCTGCAGCAGGACAGGGCTGGGCTGTGCTTGGTCCCAGGAATGGTACCCAGGGATGTCACCCATGGGTGCTTCCTGAAGGGTTCCAGCCTTGGAAGCAGCCCAGCAGTCTGTGGGACATGGAACATCCCTTGGCTTTAACTCAGGGTGGTGTGGTCTAGAGAACACACCTGGCCTTGCTCCAGGTCTGCCTTCCCCCAGGACTTCAGAAGTTTCAGAGAAGCTCCAACACCCATTCAGGATGGTCCTGAGGGTTACTGGTTCCAGTCTGCCACTCATCCAAGGGCTATGGACCCTTTTCTGGGGGAGCAGAGCTGGGAAGATGGGATATCCCCCAGAACCACTCAGGCACAGCAAAGCCAAACCTTCCCCTGCTCTGCCAGAGCAGGACAGTGAATGTGGGGACCCCCAAACCCAAGTGTGAGTCCAGAGCAGCCCGGGATTCCTCTGGCCCTGCCTCCCCCCAGCCGTGGGACTCACCTGGGACATCATGGGGCTGCTCATGGCCGGCTGCTGCTGGGCTGGGGGGAGCCCGGGGGCCTGCGGGGGCGGCTGTGGGGCCGTGCAGGGCAGGAGGCCACGGCTGGGCTGCGAGGATGGGGACTGGCTGCAGGCCTCGGGGGCACCTAGCACCAAACCTGCAACAGAGAGAGCCATGCAGGGGCTGGGATCCAGGAGAAAACAGCGTGAAGGAATCGTGTCCCCACTGGAGCTTGCACGGGGACAAACAGGCAGGGTTTGTCTCTGCTCACAAGGTGCTGACACTGCAGTGGCTTGTACCCCCTCCTGTCCATGGCCAGGGCCACACACTGAGCCTCCAAAGCTGATCCTGGCATCTCCTCCTCTGCCCCACATGCAGGGAAGAGGAGTCTGGCTGCCAACAGCAGCACCTGCCTGCTGCAGGCTCTTCACCCAGAACCAGGGAGCTGCCAGGTACATCTGGATCAGCTCAGGACCACGAGGGGCTGTGGGAAGGAGCTGCAGGGTTGTTCCCAGTCCCAGCTCAGGACACCAACACTGTCATGACCTGTCCCAAGCAGAGGGAGTGGGAGATCCCATTCCACAGCCTCACAGAGCCTCTTTTCTCCCAGGAAAAGGCTGGGAGATGGCAGGGTTAGAAAAGCAAAGGGCTGAAAGCAATCCCTTGCCATGGCAGAAAAAGCTGAGAAGGAGCACGATCCACACTGCTGGCACCCAGCTGGGAAGTGTCTCCTCAATATTCTGGTCTTACTTTCAGAAATAAAAGGGTTGTGCAAGTATTGCTCAATGCCCAGTAGCTGCTGTTTAACCAATTCTGCCTCTGATCTCCCACATTTCCACAGCTGATCTCCAGGGATTCTGCTGAGGAGCTCTGTCAGCAGCCTCACTCTGCCAAGGAGGGAATATTCCACTGCCAGCTGCTCAGGGACTGGATGGGAAAAGAGCCCCTGAGTCCCAAGCACTTCCACCCCCATGGAATAAACATGAGGATATGGAAGAAGGTGGGCTTGGTGTTTTTCCCCCTCAAGTGACAATTCCTTTGCAATTTTTCTTCCCTTTCTCCCAAGATGTTTCTAATCACTTGCCATTATATAAAGCCTGGAAAGGAACTGTTCTGATCCCAGGGGGCACCTGGAGGGAAAATTACAGGAAGAGTCAAGAGGCAGCTTCTCTCTCACTCTGCTCAGTACATGCTGGGACAGATCTTCAAGTGCTCCCAGCACTCCATGAATCAGTCCTGGAGGTGGCTGCAACTCCCAGAGTGAGCACAGGGCTGGGGATGGGAACAGGATCCCAGGAGGCACCGTGGGCACCTCTGAACTGGGAGATGAAGGTGTGGTGTCAAAGCCAGGCTGGGTGCTGGGATCCAGCCCTGGAAGGATTCTTGTTCTTGCCTACAAGCACCAATCTGCCTCTCCTGCCCATAAAAATGGTGATTCCCAAGGGTTTGGGACCTGCTGCTGGCCAGTGGGATAACACCACGTTCTGCTCAGACACCACACAGGATTACATGGGACCAAAGCCTGGGCTGCCTCCCCCCACAAACACCGTCCAGGTGTTTCAACCAAGCAGCTGGCTGAAAATCCAGGATCCTGCTCCTCCCTGACTGAGGGGAGGTGTCCTGGATGTGCCCACCCAGCACTCACATCCCTTAGGAAGCTGCTGCCAGAACAGGCCACCAGTGACACGCCAGGGGAATGTCCCCTGCGCTCTGTGGTACCTGGATGGACAAGGAAGGACTGAGCTGAAGCAGCAGAGACACTTGGGTTCCTAATTCCCTTTGGCTTCAGCCAAATTCTCCTTGGCTCCCAGCAGCTCTGGAACTCAAGCCTGCTGTTTACTCCCAGGAGTTCAGTGAATCACTGAGAGAGAACATCGTGGGCAGATCCCAATTACAGAGTCTTTGACAAGGTAACTGCATGTCTGATGAGACTAATGGCTGACACTTTTCCTGGCCCTCCTCCTTGGAAAGCAAGGCACAGAGCCAGGAGGTTCATCCTGAGGATCCTCAGGGTTGGGAGAGATTTTGGGAGCAGAAGGGAATGGCAACACAACTTGGGGCACAGCAGAGGAGAGAAAACAACACAAACTGGGACTCTGAGCTGCAGGAGCTGGGAGCAAACTCTGTCCTTTGCCCCAGGTAACTCTGCTGAAGGGATGGGAGAGCTGATGCTGAGTTCTGAGGAAGTGGGTGATGAACCAAGTGGCACAATCAGATGGCACATCCACACCAGGGTACCGAGATCCTGGTGCCACCCATGCCCTGTTTTAACCAGAGCATCACAAGCCTCAGTTCCCCAACCCAAAACCTGTCAGTCAGGTGCCCTTTGGCAGGGAAAGAGCTCCAGTTCCCCAACCCAAACCCTGTCAGGTGCCCTTTGACAGGGAAAGAGCTCCAGTTCCCCAACCCAAACCCTGTCAGGTGCCCTTTGACAGGGAAAGAGCTCCAGTTCCTCACTCCAAACCCTCCCAGGTGCCCTTTGGCACCTGTCTGGGAGCAGCTCTGTACCTGCCCGTGAGGTCCTGCTGGCAGAGCTGCCCTTGCTGCTCCCGATGCTGTCCCCCCTGGTGAGGATGGAGATGCCACTGAAGCTGCTGGCTTTGGTGACAGGTGGCCTCAGGCTGCGGATGGAGCCATCAGAGTCCGTGCTGCTCCAGGGCCGCGGCTCCAGGGATTTGATGTCGCTCTCGGTGCTGCTCTGGCGGCTGCCAGAGGCTCTGCTCAGCCCCTCCCTGGTGCCCCTGCAGAGACCACAGGAGTCAAACTGGGCTCCAGTGAAGGGACAGTGGCAGAAATGCTGGTGCTGTACCAGTACACCCAGTACAGGGTGGGGAAGATAGGTTGAAAGGTTCCCAGTGGGGACTGTGGGAAGATAGGCTGAAAGGATGGCACAGAGGGCAATCTCTCCTCATCTGTGGGAATCCTTAAAATCAGAGGACTTGGGGAAAGCTGCAAAAAGCAGGCCTCAGAAACAGCAAAACTGCTGTTATTAAATTAAAACTAACCAGTAGCCATAAGATTTGTCAGCAGAAAAGTTATATGAGCTGTAGAAAGCAAGGACAAATAGAACAATGGTCTGTGTATTAAAGCTTGGCTAGAATAACCCCCTAAGCTGCAGAAAAGTATATCTAGTACGATATAAAAAAGTTCTAAGCTTAATAATGAATCTCTGTGCATTGTATTTTAAATCTTACATGCAGGTATTGTATTCAAAATAAGCAAGCATTGTTTTAACCAAAAGTACAGTGGTTGGATAAAACTACTGTCAGTGTTTTTGCTTTCTGTGATTGGTCAAAAAACTTTCAAAGTGAGTTGTAACATCATGTTCTGCAGCTGGTGCTGAGGACATGAGCTGCTGGCATCTTCCCAATGTCCCAACCATGTAAATGAAACTGATACTTCAAAAATAAAGCAGCTCAAAGCATGTTCCACAGCAGTCCCATCCCGTTCATAATTCTGTACATAAACCCACAGCCAGCATTAAAGATGAATTACTGAGGAGTGGAAACATCCTCAGTGCCTGCCCAATGAATTTGGGTGTTATAAAGGAGTGGGGTAGCTGGCCACTGACTGCAGTTAGAGCTCGAGACCCAGAGCGTGCTGCAGTTTGGGATGGAGGCTGCTGGCTGTGCTGTGAGGAGGAAGGGACAGGTGGCCATGCAAGGGACAGATATGGTGAGAAGATGTGTGAGGGACAGACAGGGTCAGGCAGCAGGGAAAGGGACAGGCTGGGCTTGAGCTGCTTATGCAGAGTGGAGAGGAGGAGTCAGAGTTGTCAGAAAGAAGTTCACTGAAAAGAAAGCATGAAAAGTTTCATAATAAAGGACTGGTGGTGATGCCAGTCCAGTGTGTCTCGATATAATAATTGCAACAGGAGACATTCAGCAGCTGAGTTTGGGATCCTTTTAGGGGGAGTCTGACAGCAAAAATCTCCCCAAGGCACAGGTTTTTGTGGTGGCCCAGCCACTGTGGTGACAGCCAGCTCCTGGCCCCTTCCTCAGCCTGGAAAAGACCCCAGCAGGGTCAGAAAAAGATCCTGTGCTGGACCTCCCCATCTCAGAACAGGGAGCTTTTAAAGGCCTGGAGACAAGGCTGATGGAGATCTTGGAGACCAATTCCCACTCCAGCCCTGCTGAGGATTTCTGCCTGTTTGCCCAAAGTTGTGGCTGTCCCACCCCTGGAGGAGTCCAAGGCCAGGGTTAGACAGGGCTTGGAGCAAACTGGGATAGTGGAAAGTCTCTGTCCAAGACAGGGAGGTGGAAAGGGATGAGTTTTTAAAATCCCTTGCAACCCAAACCATTCCAGGATTCTGGGCTATCACCACCCCCAGAGCTGAGCCCTCACTGACCCCCCTCCCTTAGCCCAGGCCAGCTCTGGCCACAGCAGGATTTTATGGGATATCAGCACATCACCCCAGCTGGGAATGGGAACCCAGGCTTTCCCTGGGGAGGGATGGAGAGGAAGAGCTGCTGAGCCTGGCTCAGAGAAAGAGGCTTGGAAGGAACTCCTGAGGTGATGTCCTGGGATGCTGGGAGTGTGTGAGAGCCAAAAATGCATCTCTTGGAAAAGCAGCACAGTGGTGATGTCCCTAGAGAGCTCAAATGAGAGAGGCCCTCTCCCCTCCCTCATGCAGGGAAAGCCCAGGGCAGATGAGCTGAGCTCCTCAGGGCCTGGGCACCACAGGGAAGCTCTTGGCACAGCCCTGGGTCAGCTCAGCTCCCAAAGCTGCAGCCACACCAGCAATGGGGTTTTTGCTCCATTCTGGGGGAGTTTTACTCCAGCCCCATGGATCTGAGAAGTGTCCTTGCTGTCCCTGACACAGGCAGACCCCAGGACAGCTCCTGTGACTGTGCTCAGGACACTGCATTTTCCAGGACAAAGCTGCTCCTGCCTGGCTCAGATCCTCCTGTCCTGTCCTGTCCCACCCAGAGCTGCCCCATCTCCAGAGCTCGGGCTGGGAGAGCAGAGCACAGCAGGGATGAGCTCTGTCCCTTTTTATCCCATTCTTTGGGCAGCCAGGGCTGTGCTGGGTGACTCATCAGCCTCACTCCAGTCCTTTCATCCATGGGAAAACTGCTTAACAAGAAAATGCTCCTCAAACATATTCTTAGTGCCTTCAGCAGCTCCTGTGGCTGAGATGGAGCCTAAGACACTTCACTGTCACCACTAAGTCATCCAGCCTTGATAATCAGGGATTAGGGACAACCCTGCCTGATCCTAATGCTATCCTGGCAGGGTAAGGGCAGGGATTTCCTATCCCTGTGGGGAACAAGAGGTGGAAGGGTTTGAAAACTGCTGGAATTCCTCCCTGCCATTCCCACCCTCCTTTTTAATTGATTAATCAGCCAAAAAAAGGACTGGAAATTGATGTTGCAAAGAAAACACCTTCGTAACTCCACGAGCAGCTGTGCACGGTGGGATTGAGCAGGACATGGCACAAAATAAATCACACAGAAATCCCATCAAATCTGCCTGTCTGTGAGAGCTACAAGCAAAGCATTCTGGTGAGGGAAAAGAACCATTTTAGAGTCGTGCAGGGCTTTGGAGACACCCCCAGGGGCTGCACTCACCTGCTGTCTGTGAGGTATCCGTTCTGGCCAGACTGGGAGCAGGAACAGAGATGGGGAGGAAAGAAAAGGGAGACTTAGTAACTCAGAAAGAACAAACCCAGGGGATTCCAAAGGGTGAGGCTGGGACACAGAGTGTGTTGAGGTGTGGTGTTGAGCCTCCTGCACACCAGCTCCCTGTGCATCTCCATCCAGGCCCTTTCCTGATCCCTGTGACCTCTCAAATCTGAGCCCTCAGCTCCCTCCTCCATCAGCTTTGATGGAACCTTTGTTCATATGACAATCAAAGCCAGGCATAGAAAGGGTTTTTTTAATGTCCTAAATGCAGCATTTGGAGCTGATTCCAGCTGGGAGTACTCCCAGAGCAGCCTCTGAGCCAGATGTGAGTGTGGGACACTGCTCCAAGCACAGAGCAGGGATTTCAGGAAGCAATAACCAAGCTGGACACTGCATGAGACAGACAACAAACACCCACCCTCCTGGGAATGCCCAAATTCCTCCTATGAAGACCTAAATTCCTCCTGGGAATGCCCAAATTCCTTCTAGGAAAGCCTAAATTCCTCCTGGAAAGGCAGAGCCTTGCACTGCTGGGTCAGGAGGTGGAAGCTGCAGCACTGGGAAGAAACTGGGAGATGCAGCTTCTGCTCCCTTTGGGGCAGGAAAAGGTTTTCTCCTCACCCCAAAAATGCCACTGCATAAACTTATAACCTTTTGGGCAGCAAGGAACAGGACTGCATCCATTCCTCCCTGAAAATTTTAGGGAAGGAGCAGACTGGAGAGTGCAGGTGTGACTCCTCCACCCCAATATCTCAGACATCTTTGTTGGGAGCTGGAATTCACTGGCACATTCCCCAAAATTCTGGGAAATCGGTAGAAAAGGCAATGCCAAGGTCTGACCTCTTGGCATATTCAAGGCCACCTTGTGGCCCAAAGCTCCAGGAGGATCCTGGCAGGTGAGGGATCCAAACTTACCTCTCGTGCAAATATCCGCTCCCTGACCCGCTGATATTCCTCCTCTCGCTCTTCTATGGATTTGCTCCTTCTCCCATCCTGCAAGGGGAGTCTGATCTGAAGGGACAAACACAGCTCAGGGGTCAGCAGTTGCCAGCAGGAGCAGTCAGCTGCTGGGAATTTTGGGGAGGATTTGGATGATGTGGAGTCCGGATCCAGCTCTGCCTTTGGACCTACCTTTGGGACACTTGGGATGAAGCTCCCAGAGGTGCCAGGAGTTCATTCCTGGGCATTCCCAAACAGAACCACCCTGCCTGAGCTCTGCCTGAAATCGGGAATATCACCAACACGCTGGTGCCAGGGGGGAAAAGCTAAAGATCACTTTTTGGAGCATGTGCCAATGCTCTGTTGGATCCCAGAAATTTGGGGTTTTTGAACTTTCTGTGCTTTCTGGCACTGACCACCTGGAGAACACTGCTTTTGACCTGAGGCCTTGGAGAAGCTCCCAAATTTGAGTGATGGAGTTAAAATCACGGGTGTGTAGTTAAATAGAAGTGTGTGATTTCACATGGTGAAGGGTTTTAAATTGGAGTTTTTTATAATATAGTAATAGTATGGGACAAGATGGAGGATTTTGGGTGGTGTCTTTTTTGGTGCTCATCTTCCTTCTTCTTCATGGTTTCACGTTGTAGTTTCTGGTTGGACAGTCAGTGCTGCACTGAGGGTTTCAGGAATTTGATTATTAGGTTAAAAATATAAATAATATAGGTGTTATTTCTCTATTGGACTGTTTAGCTTTAAGAAACCTCGAAGCAGCTGGATCTTGCTCCACTTTGCTCACTTCTAGCTGGTGGATAGAAGTGCTGCTGAATATTTTTGATAAGATTTAATAAACAACCAAGCCCAAACATGAGCAAATCAGTTTCCTTCGTGTATTTTTTAATCCTGGCTCTGAGTGAAAACAGAAGAAACTCCAAACAAACCACTCATTAAGTGCTACAAAAAGCCCCACCACTGTTTCATGCTCCTGCTCCCTCGTGGATTCTGAGCTCTGGGTGAAGCTGCACCCCTGGGTGCCACCACTGGGAAACCAAAAACTGGGATTGGCTGCAGGGACCAGCTTCTCATCCTGACTGGAATTCAGGAACAGTCCCACAGACAGGACAGCACTGGGTTTAAATGGGAAAAAAATCCTCCCTGTGAAGGTGGGGAGGCCCTGGCACAGGGCAAGCTGTGACTGCCCCATCCCTGGCCTGGGCTCTGGTGTGCTGGGAGCCTCAACCAGGAGCTGCTCATCAAATTAAGTGTGAATTCCAAACTGATCATCTGGAATCAAAACATCAGCCCTGCCCCTAGAGCTCATCAGGAACTGGAGTGCCAGAGGGCAGGGAGAGGTGGGATATTGGGAAGGAATTCCTCCCTGGGAGGATGGTGAGGACCTGGAATGGAATTCCCAGAGAAGCTGTGGCTGCCCCTGGAAGCAGCCCAGGCCAGGCTGGATGGGGCTTGGAGCAAGCTGGGATGGTGGGAGGTGTCCCTGACCATGGCAGGGGTGGAACTGGATTAGTTTTAAGGTTTTCTCCAACCCAATTCTATGATTTTATGAAGATGGGAGCTGCAAGGCCCTGGGATCCCTGGGGAAAGGCCAGGGAGCCCCAGGAAGAGAGAGGGAAAAGCAACACTCAGCTGAGGGGTATTCCCAAAAAAACCTTGGGAAAGGCTCCACCTTAAAACCTGGCCTAGGTCCCAGCTGATTTGAGGGTAGGGAGAAATGCAGCCATAGAACCCACAGCAATTCTTCACCCATTTCCATAGGATTTGGAAAAGTTTTCATGAAATTCAGATGCTGCTGCTTGGGTGGGTTGGGAGCTTCTATTAAAATGTTATTTCAGGAAACCCAAGAGAATTTTGGAGTTGTTCTTGTCTTGTGACCATCACACCTGAGTTTCCCAAAGGCTGCAGGTGCCCCCCTGCCCCCCCCTCACCTGGTTATCATCCCGGTCCATGCTGGTGTCATCTCGTTTTAGGATAAACCTCTGGGGGAATTCTGCATTCTTCTCATCCTTGATGTGCTCAGAGAATCTCTGCTCGGGGCTGCAAGAAAACCAGCCCTTGTTAGGAGGGAAAAAACACACCCAGAACATGTCAAAATGTTTGTTGTGTGAAATTTCAGCTCTGGGTGACAACAACGAGAGCTCCTGCTCCTTCTCCATGAATTGTGGAGAGGCAAGGAGGGCTGGAAGGAAAAGATTCTTCCCTATTCCTTCATTCCATCATTCTGATTCTTCTAGAGAGGGATCTCCCCTTCTTATGAGGGAAAAAAAAAAAAAAAGTGATGTAGAATCCATCCTGATACAGAGCATTTCTGGGCTGTGGGGAAGGGTAAAGGAAAAAGGGGGAAAAGAAAGGGGGGGAAAAGAAAGGGGGGGAAAGAAAGGGGGGAAAAGAAAGGGGGGAAAAGAAAGGGGGGAAAAGAAAGGGGGGGAAAGAAAGGGGGGGAAAGAAAGGGGGGGAAAAAGGGGGAAAGGGAAAGGAAAGGAACCTTACATTCGTGTGTTACTGGTCTTGTTGATGATCACGGCCTTCCCAGTCTGATCCACGTTGTGATCCATCCCAAAATAAGCAGCGACCCGGTGCAGCAGCATGCGGTGGTACGAGGTCATCTGGGGAAACTTCTTGAACTGATTGCTGGAGATCCAAGGATGTACAAGAGAACAGAGTGCTCAGCACCTCCCTTCTCCCCTGGGAGCCCAAATTCCAAAACTCTCCATTATAAACTTCTTTTTACAAACCTCAAATAAAAGTTTGTGTCTAAACTCTCCATTATAAATCTCTTTTTACAAACCTCAGATAAAAGTTTGTGTCTTTTGCTTGACACAAACTCAATGATCACTTACTTGCTATCACTAATGAACTCCAGAATCTCCTGTTCCAACTTGAGCAGCATCATTCTATCCCTGGCAGGAAAAAAAAAGAAAGAAAAAAGCCACTTTAGGGACAGAGGAACAGCCTTCCCTGCTCCCAAACCCTCTCCTGTCACCGCAGGAGCAGGTGCCACCTGATTTCACATTTTAACAGAATGGGGTAAAAAACTCCCTGCTTTTCAAAGGTACTAAATTAACACCAGATTTTTTCCAGTTTAAGGTTGTTTTGCTAACAGTGCTTGGCTTTGGAGAGCCTGAATTCTCTGCTCTGCTGGAAGCTCCACTGCTGGAGACTCCCACTTTGCTATTCCCCTGCCAGCCTTTCCCTCAATCCCACTGATTATTCCTGCAGCAGCTCCTTTACAGGCTGACACTTGACAAGCATTTATAGAAAAGGGTTTAAAGCAATCAAAATTATTTCTTTGCATTCAAGCAAATTATTTGTTCTTCTCTCTCTCCATCACACACAATTCCATGTTTGGAATTAAATAAGATATAAAATTACAGTTGTGCTTTTAGTTTCTACATCGTCCCAGCTCTGGCAACTCTTGGAATTCCAAAGAGGAAAACACAAAAACATTTGCAGGTCCTGTCTGCAGGTGCTGCAATCCCCCAGGACACAGGAATGCCCACAGACAGGGACACACAGATCCCTCAGGGAGTTGTTTTACTGACCAGGACCTACCTTGGGTTTTTTTTCAGTGTATTTACTAAAAATTCATGCAAATCTATTCCAGTGGAGTCTGTATATTCCTGGCTGGAATCTGAAAAAAAAAAACCAACAATGGCAGCAGAAAATATTAACAAAGCACTGAGACAGCGGAAAGGAAAAGGAAAAGGAGGAAAGGAGGAGGAAAGAGGAAAAGGGAAAGAGGAAAGGGAAGTTGTGGCTGCTCCTGGATCCCTGGAAGTGCCCAAGACCAGGTTGCACAGGGCTTGGAGCAGCCTGGGATGGTGGAAGTGAATGAACTTTAAGCTCACTTCCCACCCAAACCATTCCAGGGTTCTCTGTTGTTATCAGCCCTACAGTCCTGCACAGCAGCAGCAGAGCCAACCAAGCATCTGTGCAACATCTGTCCAACATCTGTCCAACACCTGCCCCAATTCCAGAGCATTCCCAGAGCAGGGGAGCAGCACCTGCCCCGTTCAAACCAGCACCTGACCTCGAGAGAGCATCTTCCTTGGTGTTTTTTCTTTATTCTTGTCTTTTTCTTCTTTCTCCACCCCATCTTTTGTGGATTTCTCCTCTTCCTTGTCAGAGGGGCAGCTCACGTGCAGCTGGATGATGTCCTGGGGTGAAACAAAGGAGGTTGGAGCCACTCAGACATTCCCTGAGCCATGGCCATGGCTGGAGATGCCAGTGGCTGAGAAAAGCACCACAGGAATGTCTCACACAGCTCTTGTGGGAATTTTTTGGCTCCCCAAGGCACAGGAGAGCAAGACATGGATCATTTCTAGCAAAACATGGATTTTCTGGGCTTCCACTCTCCCAGATTTGTGTCATTCTGGGCTTACCTGAGACTCCAGTAGCCCATCCACGAAGGGGCCTGAGGATTCCTCACACACAGCCAAACTCCTGACCAGTTTAAGCTTTGAGTTAGACTGAAAAAGGTTAAAAAAAAAAAAAGGGGAATGGTTACAACACCTCAGCCAAAACTCACACTTCAATTCCTGCAGCTGCATTCCCAAGGCACTTGAGCAGCCATTCCCAATTAAAATGTTCAATAAGAGGGACATTCTCCTCAATATATAGAGATATACAATGACAGGAAATCCCTGAACAATGAATTATTTTATTCCTTCAGCCTTCGAACTAAATTTCAGGTGGGAAATTCCTTCCTTGATTCTTGCCCTCCCTGACTGAGAGACAGAGCAATTCCAGCTTTTATCCTGTTAGGAGTGCTGGTGCTGCAGGACATGCAAATCCCTGTCCTGAACCATCAGCTGCTGCACGTGGCTTCCAGAGACAGGGAAGGCTCAGGAGCAGCATCAGGGCTCAGGATTGATCAGGCTGGGCTCAGGATTGATCAGGCTGGGCTCAGGATTGATCAGGCTGGGCTCAGGATTGATCAGACTGGGCTCAGGGCTCAGGATTGATCAGGCTGGGCTCAGATTGATCAGGCTGGGCTCAGGGCTGATCAGGCTGGGCTCAGGATGGATCAGGCTGGGCTCAGGATGGATCAGGCTGGGCTCAGGATTGATCAGGCTGGGCTCAGGGCTCAGGATTGATCAGGCTGGGCTCAGGGCTCAGGACTGATCAGACTGGGCTCAGGGCTGATCAGGCTGGGCTCAGATTGATCAGGCTGGGCTCAGGATTGATCAGGCTGGGCTCAGGATTGATCAGGCTGGGCTCAGATTGATCAGACTGGGCTCAGGATTGATCAGACTGGGCTCAGGGCTCAGGACTGATCAGACTGGGCTCAGGATTGATCAGGCTGGGCTCAGGGCTCAGGACTGATCAGACTGGGCTCAGGATTGATCAGGCTGGGCTCAGGGCTCAGGACTGATCAGACTGGGCTCAGGACTCAGGATTGATCAGACTGGGCTCAGACTGATCGGGCTGGGCTCAGGATTGATCAGACTGGGCTCAGACTGATCAGACTGGGCTCAGGATTGATCAGGCTGGGCTCAGGATTGATCAGGCTGGGCTCAGGACTCAGGACTGATCAGGCTGGGCTCAGATTGATCAGACTGGGCTCAGGATTGATCAGGCTGGGCTCAGGATTGATCAGACTGGGCTCAGGGCTGATCAGACTGGGCTCAGGACTGATCAGACTGGGCTCAGGACTGATCAGGCTGGACTCAGGACTGATCAGACTGGGCTCAGGACTGATCAGGCTGGACTCAGGACTGATCAGGCTGGGCTCCGGATTGATCAGGCTGGGCTCAGGGCTCAGGACTGATCAGGCTGGGCTCAGGGCTGATCAGGCTGGGCTCAGGGCTGATCAGGCTGGGCTCAGGGCTCAGCTCAGAACAGCCCAGAGGAATTTTTGGGGGCAGCAGAGCTCTTACCTTGGCTCTTTTCCTGGCGTGTCCATGACTCGATGTTCGTTTCTGTGGAGACAGAAAAGGGAAGGCAAGAAGCTTAACCTGGAACTTTTCTGCCATTCCTGGGACACAAAAGGGGGATCAGAGATGCTGCTGCTCTGTCTGGAGAGCCACCAAACCCAGAAATCCCCCCCAATCCATTCCAAACTGCCTGGTCAGGCTCTCCCTGCACAGCTGTGGGTCTGCCTGTGCAGCTGTGAGCACATCTGGCAGATGTGCCAGCCCACAGCTGGAATGGCAGCAGGCTCCAGCAGGAGCCACGAGCACAGGTGGCAGGAGAGCAGAGCAGCAGGAATGAGTCCCAGCACTCCCAAATGATGCCTGCACAGAGCTTTTCTTCATTTCTTGAAATGAAATCCCAAAACATTCCCAGCCTATTTTTAACTGGAGCAGCAGCATTCCTGAAACCCAGCTCTCCCTGGATGCCTCCACTTGACATGAAGTCATTAACTCATCCTTAGATCAAAGAAAGGAGTAAGAGGGAAGTGACAGCCCTGGCACCAGAACCTGGGGACAGAGCACGAGTGTCCCCCAGGGAATATTCCAGTTATTCCACTCCCAGGCTCAGGGAATATTTCAGTCATTGTGGCCAGGACAGATTCAGCTAAAGAGGAAAGGAGAGCCTGAACAGAGTGGGGTCCCTGGGGAAAAGGAGGCACAGGCTCTGGATCCTTTGGGAAGGGATGGGAAGCAGCAGGTGAGTGCCCAGCTCTCCCTAAAATCCCAGAAATTTGGGTTTTTTGAGCTTTCTGACCCCCTGGAGAACACTGCTTTTGAGGCCTTGGAGAAGGATTCCAAATTTGAGTGATGGGAGTTAAAATCACAGGTGTGTAGTTAAATAGAAGTGTGTGATTTCACATGGTGAAGGGTTTTAAATTTTAAGTTTTTATCATATAGTAATAATATGGGACAAAATGGAGGATTTTGGGTGGTGTTTCTTTGGTGTTCTTCCTTCTTCATGGTTTCAGGTAGTTTCTGGTTGGACAGTCAGTGCTACACTGAGGGCCACAGGAGTTTGGTTATTGGGTCAAAAGTACAAATAATATAGGTTATTATATATAAAACAGATATACCTAGACATAATATAGATAAGTATATATAGATAATATAATATAATACAATGTAATACAGTACAATAGAACATAACATAATAGAATAGAATCTATGTTATTTACATAATTATATGATATAAATTATATATTATCTTATAATATTATTATAAATAATATTCTTTATCAAATATAATGTATTTTATAATTTTATTTAAAAGTATAAATAAATTGAACTGTTTAGCTTTAAGAAACCTTTTAACTAGCTAAATTCACCTCCGTTTTCTCACTTTTAGCTGGTAGCTAGAAATGTTGCAGAACTCTGTACTTTAGATAAAATTTAATAAACAACCAAGCCCAAACGTGAGAAAATTCATCTCCTCCGTGTTTTTAATCCTGGCTCTGAGTGAAGACAGCAGAAATTTCAGACAAGGCAGGAACTGAAGGTGCAGACCCCACCTCCCGATGGCAGCACTCACCTGGGACTCCTGGCGCACGCTCACCTCCTCCCCCCCATCCTTCTCCACCTCCTCCTTGCTTGGTGACCTGGACACATATTTGGTTTTGTTCACGGATTCCTCGACCACTTTTTTTTCTGATTCCTTCATAATTTCCAGGGACTCCTGTGCTGTGTTGCTGTTGGACATCTTCAGAGGCCTCCGAGGCAGCGAGGGGCACCTGAGGGACAAGGGACAGGTGAGGGGGTGACACAGCTGCTCTTGTGTTGGAAAAGATAAAAGATTTAAGGAAGGTTTTACACCAAGATCTTTGAATGTAGAATCTAAAGAAGAAATAGAAATGATGGCAAGTTTGGATATAGAAGAAAAGAAATTGCTGAGCCAGTCTTAGTGGATAACAAAAAAGACCAAAGGTATGTTAGTAAGGCTTTTATAACTCTGAGCAAAGGATAAATCCACCTCAAACACGATATGATTTTATCAAGTAAAAAGATTTTTACAGGCAAACAAAAATGCCATGTTGCAAGGAGAAAGATTTTTAAATTTCTCACTGTGAAAAAACTGAAGAACAACTTTTAGCTTAAACTGTAACATACTAACCTTTTGTGATTGGAAAATAGTAACATGACTATGGTAATGTGAGTAGTCATGATAGGCTATAGGTAACAGTAAAAGTATTGATGGGTTGTCACCCACAACCCCTGAACTGCTGTATTTGGATACAAGAAACAACATTTTAAATAAGAAATAATTGCTGGTTTTGGATACAAGAAACAGCATTTTAAATAAGAAATAATTGCTATTTTTGGATACAAGAAACAGCATTTTAAATAAGAAATAATTGCTGTATCATTTGAATACAACAAACAGCATTTTAAAGAGCCACCTGGAGCCCCCATCCCTCATTTCAGCTCTTACACTCTTGGACACAAACTCCTGCAGGTTGGAACTTCCTCGGAACCCACCCCTGTGCACAGATCCCAAACCAAGCACTCAGACCAAGGCCACTGCTCTGGTTTAGGGCAAATTTAGGAGGAAACTTTTGAATGGGTTTTCTTTAGGAAACAGATTCAGGCAGTTTTGGTTTTTTTTTAATTGGTTTGCAGAATTTTTTTTTTTTTTTTTTTTGAGAGAAGTGGAAAAAAACTATTTAATAAGCAAAGCACTTTCTAGCACAAAAAACGAACAATACTAAACAGTAAAAGTTCTTGTTGCTCTGAAGAGATGACAAATTTAGAGGAGTCTTTTTTGTGGTTTGCAGCCTGGCTTATTCAGTCTGTTTTTAATTTTTTCAGCTTTAGGAAATGCTGCAGCCTGGAGTGGGGCTACAGGTGTGAGCTCCCAGAGCTTTTCTGCGTTTATAGTTCAGAGCAGGTTTGAACAATTTTAAAAGAAAAAGGAAAGAAAATTTACAGTTCAGGGAACTTTGCCTTAGCTAGCCAGAAAAAACTAACTAAAAGCAAAGGAGAGCATTTTCCTGCTGTTTACTGCAGACAACAGTTTGTGTGAAGGATGAGGGGGAACAAGTACAGTTTTTGATAATAAACTCTGCACTTCTCTCTCTCTTTACTCTTGGAACCAGTTTTGAAGCTGTAGAACTCAATATTCAACACAAAGAGAAGAGATGATTGGGGACAGAACATTATAAAGTCACCCCAGGACACCCAGCCACTCAAGCCCAGGGTGCAGCCTGGGGCTCTCCCCAGGATTTTGGAGCCACCAGGGCTGGACAAATCCCTGAGGTAGAACAGAGATCCTGAGGCAGGTGAGTGATGGAGAGAGAGAAACTGAGGGCAGCTCCAAACCAGCAAACATCACCTAGGTGAAATAAATTCCAGCAACCAGAGCTGTGCTCTGCCCCAGGGTAAACCACTACCAAAAATCTGCATTTCCCCAAATCCCAGACTCGTTCTTTTTGTAATCAGTCAAATCTTCAGTGAGAAAATAGCCTTGTACTCCAAACATGCTCTGTGAGATAAGGTAACCCTGGTATCTCCTTCTGGTCAGATACTTCAGCACAAGTGGGACTCAAATTACACATTAAGACAAGAATTCCTGATAAAGTTGTATTTAATTGCTTCCCTTTGATTAGCGAGAAGCAGGCAGTCCATGGAAGCACCTCTGGATTAGAGTCAGCCTGGACAGGGCAGTGCCTGTGCTCTGGTGTGCTGGGAGCCTCAACCAGGAGCTGCTCATCAAATTAAGTGTTAATTCCAAATTGATCATCTGGAATCAAAACATCAGCCCTGCCCCTACAGCTCATCAGGAACTGGAGTGCCAGAGGGCAGGGAGAGGTGGGATATTGGGAAGGAATTCCTCCCTGGGAGGATGCTGAGGACCTGGAATGGAATTCCCAGAGCAGCTGGGGCTGTCCCTGGATCCTTGGAAGTGTCCAAGGCCAGGTTGGAGGGGGCTTGGAGCAGCCTGGGACAGTGGAAGGGGTCCCTGCCCATGGCAGGGGTGGAACTGGATGAGCTTTAAGGTCCCTCCCAACCCAAACCATTCCAGGATTCCATGATTCCAGTCAAAAACCACCCTAAATTCCACCCCAAAAACAGTAATATTCAAACTCTAACTTCAAAGCCACCTGTCCTGAATCTCTCCTTATTCCTTATTATCAGCTGGAGAGGGACTGAATTCCTCCCTCCCTTCCAGTTCCTACAAAAACTCAGAGCAGGTCTCAGAGTCTGAGCAAGGACTAAACCAGCTCCACGTGGCTGTGGAGGGATGTGGCCCCAGGAAACACCTCTGGGGAGACAAATTTCCAAAAAGGGGAGCCTAAATCAGAGCAGGGCTCAAACAAAACCCCTCGTACCAGAACACATCTGTTTAACAACTCATTCTCAATTCCTCTGGCAGAATGTGGCTGAAACAGTCAGAACTCACAGAGATTTTTCAACTCCCAACCCTGCACAGGAACAGCTGATATTCCTGCACTATTCCCCTTTAATTTGTGGAGCTGCTGAGCACAAAACGTGTATTTGACATTTATCAGCTCCTGGAACTGGTTCCAGACACAAAAAGCAGGAGAATGCAGTGAGCTGCCTCCATTCCATGGATTTTTATAAGAGTTTTAACAAATTTGTGAAGACATGGAGAGCAAGAGCCCTGGGATGGCTGGAAAATGCCAGATCCAATGGGACAATGGGACAGGACTGACACAGGGAGGCAGCTTGGCCACCTCAGCTCCTTGTATTCCATCACCACCTGCTCCAGGCTGGCACCAGAGCCACACATGGGCCAAGCAGGAAAGGGAAAAAATTACTGAACTCAAGGCTTAAGTGGGTGGGAAATATCCCAGAAAATTGCTGGGGAAAAGGTGCAGGGAAAGCATCCATCCTCCAGCTGCAGGGCCTGTCCTCAGCCCAGCAGGCTGAGATCCAGCAGTGCTGATGATGCACAGGGTGAGGAGCCCCACACGAGGGAATCCCACGCTGCTCCAACAGGAATTAGGTCAGGAAGGGAAAAGGGAACACTTTGCCTGATTCATGGGAGGATTGTGCAAGGAGTGAAGGTGGTAAACTCTGCCTCCCCTCATCCCAAAACACTCCACACTGTAGGAAACTGCTCCAGGCTCGTGGCCAGGCCGGGGGTTTAAATATTCCAAGAGGATCTGGAGCAGATTTGGGGAAGGGAGGGAGGAGGCAGCACCGGAACTGCACACACGACACTCAAATACAGGAGCAGGTTTTGTACAGCTCATTCCCTTTGCACCACCCACCCTCTAACAAGCTTTTCCCCCCAAGCCAAACACCTCAGCCAAATTTAAGAATGATAACAGGATCTTTTCCCACCGTGCTGCAATGTAACTTCAGCATCACACAGGGAATCTGATCAGATTTCCCAGAAAAGACAACTCAGAGCCACAGAACTGACATTTATCAGCTGCCCCCTCCTGTTTCAGCTTCCATCACCACCAGGCAGCCTCCAGGACATCTCCCTGCGTGCAGAATTGGGGGAAGATCTGGGCACTGCTGCTTTCCAGAGGAGGATTCCTTGCAGGATGAATGAATCAGCCCCGCAGCCTCGGGCAGCCGTGGGAGCAGCGAGGGGGTGGCAGACGAGAGTGACGGTGACAGACGGGGCTTGGGGAAGTTCAGAGCACTCAAGGGGGTGGGTGGGACTGAGCTGGGCCTTGGGAGAGAGGAAAAAAAATGACACAGATGCAACACAAAATCTGTGTCAGGAAAGAAAATGGAGCAAAAGTGGGAGAAGGTGGAAGGGAGAAGGTGGGGGAGGTGTTGCTGCTGGTTTGGTTTGGGGATGGGGATTGGCAAAGCAACTGGGCCACTGACAGCAGGCACTGGGCATACTGGGAATGCTGGCCAAGGAGCAGGGAGTCGGGAAACATTGAAATCCTCCTCCTCGCTCCAGAAAGGAACATGGAATTCCACCTCTGCTGCCTCCCTGCCACCTGCAGCTTGCAGCTGCCGAGCCCCGGGAATGCAGCAGCAGCTCCTGGTTGGGCAGGGAATAAAAGCAAGAAAAGTTCTGCATTTCCAGTTCACATGGATCCAGCAGCAGATCTGGAAAAGGCAGGAAGCTCTTGCTAAATAAATTCTCTTCCTGGCCTTGTTTCTCAGGGAACAGACCTGCTCCTGAGCTAAATGAGGGTGCAAAGGAGACATATGGCTGCTGGGTGCAGCTGCCCACACACAGCTCCAGTGCCGCAGAGGGATGGAGGGGCCTGAGGAGGAGATGGAGGGGTCTGTGTGGGGGGATGGAGGGGTCTGAGGGGCCTCAGCCTCTCCCTCTCAAGTTTCAGGGCTAAGGAAACAGGTGCTGAAGGAAGGGATTGTTCTGCTCTGCTCTGGGACAGCCTCACTTCCAGTCCTGTGGGGGCAGTTTTGGGTGCCACAGTATAAGAGGATTTAAAACTACTGAAGAGCATCCAAAAGAAGGACACAGACATAGAGGAGGGTCTGGAAGGAGCAGTTGAGGGCACTTTTTTTGTTCATCCCAATCTGCAGCTTCCTCATGAGCACCAATCTCTGCTCTCTGATGACCCAGGGAATGACTGGAGCTGTGTCAGGGGAGGTTTAGGTTGGAGATCAGCAAAAGGATTTCCCCCAGAGGGTGCTGGGCACTGCCCAGGCTCCTCAAGGAATGGGCACAGCCCCAAGGAGCTCCAGGATTGTTTGGACCACACTCTCAGGAACAGAGTGGGATTGTTGGGGTGTCCTGTGCAGGGTTGGGAGTTGGACTCAGTGGTCCTCGGGGTCCCTTGCAAATCAGGATACTCCAGGATTCCAGGTGGGCTTCACCTTCCCAAGCCATGGCAGAGGATCCAGTGTCAGTGCTGCAGCATTCCCACCTGCCTTCCAGAACGAGGCTCCTGCCTCCCTTCCCCTCCATTTCTCTGGCTCACAACCCGCTGTGGTTTGGCCTTCCCAGACTCACTCCATGGGCCATCCCACAGGGCCATGTCCCTGATGGGGGTGGCCCTTTCTGACCCCTCCCAGCCCAATTCACGCCCTGATTTCCCCATCGCCCCAGCGTTCCCCTGCGCCCTGGCTGGGGGCAGCAGCACCCACCACCCACCCCCCACCCCCCATCACCGCCCTCCCGCTGGGTACCAGTGATGCTCTGGCGAGCAATTCGCTGATTGGCTGCCCGGCAGCCAATGGGAAGCCGAGCTCCATGGCAACGGGGCCCTGTCGCCAGGAGCAACAGGGCGGGGGTGACTCAGGTCCCCCCCCCCAGCGCGGCTCAGGCTGCGGAAAAGGCTCAGCACAAGGAAAAGCGGGGGCGGTGCAGTGAGGAGGGGGCTGCCATTCCAGGCACGAAGCCCCTCGGGCTCTCTCCATGTCCCAGTGGCTCCTCCCGGGCCAGGGAAGAGCTGCCGGGACAATCCTGGCAATCAGGTGCAACAAGAGGTTGGGATGGAAGGATTTGTTAATGTGATAAAAGTTCCTGAAACTGGTCCATCCCGGCTTCTACTCAGGTAAAACATCACTGCTCCAGCCTGGGGCAGCCCCAGCAGCCCAGGAAAAGTCTGGGCTTGGCTGGAATTCAAGTAAAGAGCCCTTGGAGCTCACTCCCCTTCTGCTCCCACCAGGACACCTGGTTCAGTGAGAAACCCCAAAACCAGCAACACTCTCAAACTCCAACTTCAAAGCCACTTCTCTTGAATTCTCTCCTCATTCCTTGCTATCAGCTGGAGAGGGATTGAATTCCTCCCTCCCTTCCAGCTCCCACAAAAACCCAGCGAGATTCCCCACAGGAGGCCGGACGTCTCTGCCCGCACAGTCCCCGTGCTTAGTCATTGCTTTAAATCCTCATCTCCACCCCCACATGACATCAAATTATGAAATTATGATGCAGATGGAAGGGTCTGACTCCAGGTGAAAAGAGGGGAAATAACCTTATATGAACAAGGAGACAGGAAATGCAGGTGAGTCAAAGTGAATTCTGGAGAATCAGGAGGTTTCCTTGAGGAAAACATCTCAAAGCACAGCATCATTTCAGGAGGAATAAAATTCTCTGAGATTTTGTTACCTCCCTCCATCAAGGCAAGGACTAAACTCAGGAGAAGTGTCAAGTTGTTCTCACTCTATTCCAGGAGTGTGACCAGAACTGTCAAAATAATTTCCATGTGATACCCAGAAATCACATAAAGGTGAATAAAAGTTTTGTAAACATCAATATTTCTTCTTTTAGGAAGAAATTCCTCCCTGTGAGGGTGAGGAGGCCCTGGCACAGTCCAGAATCGCTGGAAGTGTCCAAGGCCAGGTTGGAACAAGCTGGTTTAGTGGAAAGGGTCCCTCAATGGCAAGGGGGTAGAACCAGATGAGCTTTAAGGTTCCTTCCCACTCAAGCCATTCCATGATTCCATTTTCAGATCCTTTCTTTCACTTTTCTCCCCTTTCAAGGCCTCTCATGTCCCACCTGGGCACACCTGAGCCACAGCCCCACTTGTTCTCTGCTGCTCTCCAGCACTTCTGGCTACAAAAATCTCTTAAATACTCTGACCTGGATGGGAAAACTTGGCTTAAATCTAATTTCCATGGGTGGAAAAGGAAACAGAGAATTCCTGCTACAATTACCCTGTGCCACATCTCCCAGACACTGACAGGTTAACACTGGGAGAAAGGAACCAACTGCACAAATACCCCAGGAGTTAAATTGCCCTGAGGAACATTTCCCTAAGAAAAGTGGAATTAAACAGTTTTAATTTTGATTTTAATTCCAAGTTGTCCAAGCCTGGAGCACACAGAACCGAGGGCCCTGCTCTCCCCTCAGGTAGGAAAAGGGAAATTATTGGTTTGATGTTAGAAGGAAAGGAAACAGTGATCCTGCTGCTGTCTTTCCCTTTGATTTTTGGGAGCTGCTTTAGGCTGAGCAATAACCTTTTCACCCTCCTTTCTAAAATCTGGGGGAAGAAAAAAAACCCAAAGAAACCCCCCAACCCCAAACCTGTCAAAAAGTGAAGGATCATCAGTGCCACAGCCCTGGAGAAGGAAGTGCTGCTCCCAATGCAGCACTGAAAGGTTTTGGACACTTCCCGAGGGCTCCTGGGCAGAATTATGGCAGAGAGGAAAGAAATGCAGGCTGAGAATCCCCTGTCAGAGCTCCCTGCTCCATTTCACACCACTTCCCACTTGCTCATCACGAGCTATTCCTGTATCCATCCCAAGAGCAGGGAACCGCTCCGGTGACGTCAAAGCAGTTTCCCAGCAACAATTAATGAGGGCTGTCCACCACAGGGGTTTCCTGAAAAGCAAGGAATTATCCACCTACTTCCCACAGTGTCAGGATGCAATAGGACAGCACTGAGCTGGGATTTCTGTTAACCCTTCCATGGCTCAGCAGAAATCCCTGATTTTTGCAGAGAACCCCAAGCAGAATTCCTTCCACTGCAAGGAGGCACCTGCACACCAGAGGTACCAACCAGGAAAATATGGAAAACTCCTCCCTGCTGGCACCTGCTCCTGTGCTGAGCTTGTGCCAGGCAGGAGTGATGCAGGAGCAGCAGCATTAAAAATCTACATGAGGGAACACAAGGAATTCCCTCACCTTCCCCAGCTGAGCTGGCTGGCAAAGCACACCCCCAAACTTTGTTTAAGCATCCCAGCTCCCAGAAAACCTCCTGGAGAAAGGCAAAAGGCAGGAATGTTATCTGGATCCCTCCTCCTGCTTTTCCCCACGCTGGCAGAGGACACAGAGTCACTCATCACATGGCAGACACTGGGTGTTCTCCAGGTGGGACCCAGAAATGGATTTGAACATAGAAAAAAAAATGGGAAAACAGCGATTCAATTCAATTTTATTTGTTGGTTGCCAGCAGAAGTTGGGATTGAGTGTGAAGTCTGAGGAGCAGGTAGAAAGATCCTGAGATCCCAAAGTACAATAACCACACCTCAATCCCAAAAAAAAAAAAAAAAAAAAAAACAAAAAAAACAAACCCAAAAAACCAGCTCCCCGTACTCAATCTGGAATGAAAAGAACAGAACTTCTTGGGTGTGAAGCAAAACTGGACCATGGACATGTGTGAGGAGGGGGAAAAGTCCACCCAACCTCTTAATTTCACTAATCCCAACCCAGTGAGGGGTTTAAATTAATTTAAAAATGGGGTTAATGTATCAGTGAACACAAGCACCATCCTACAGAACACCAAATTGCATAAGCCACCCCCAAAACGTCACATGGCACGAAGCCAACTGAGTAGCCAACGCTCCCCATCAACTAGCCAGCTCCAAACAAATAAATCCATTAAAATATAACCAATATAAAGACTTGGGAAGGTCCTGTCTTTGCAAAACAACCTGGGGACTGCCCAGGAGCAAGCTGCAGATGCTTGGAGCACAAGGAGATTCCATGATGCTGTCAGGGGAACTCCTTAATGACATGGCAGAGCACAGGATGCCGACCGGGGATTCCCTCTCTCCGTAGGCAGCACAAAAGGAGGAAGAGGAGAGCTCATCTCACACTCCCAAGTCCTGATTGGGATCCCACAGCCTAAATATTCATTTAGGCCAGCTCCATTTTAAATTAACCCCATCCAGCAGCAGAAATCCTGGCATTTACCAGCGGGAGAGGGACACTGCCAGGTCCCCATCCCTGAAATATTCGCCCACATTAACGCTGCATTTTGTACCGGGGAGGGGAAAAGAAAAGTCTGATCAATCTTTCTTTTCTCAAGCCCCAAATAATTAAAACCTCATTCTAAAAATAAATAAACTCACCGTGGTGGTTCTGCACTCCGAGCACGTCAGCTGTTTCCTGATTTCAAGGGAGACTCCATGGCCACGAGCAGTTCAAGAGGAATTGTGCCAGGATAATCTCGCTCCTGGGAAGCCCCCGCCAGCTCTCCCGAATCAAAAATCAAAAAAAATATAATAAAATAAAAAAAAAAACCCTCGCGATCCTTGCGGCTGCTCCGGCGAGCTCGGGGCTCTGCCAAGCAGCAGAGCAGATCCCAGCTGTTCCCAGGGATGTCAGCACAGCTCTGCCAATAGCCACATCCACACCCCCCTCCTGCTCTCCTGCAAATCTTCAATGGATGGAGCTGCCTCCGCGCAGCCCCAGCCGCCGTTAAAGACGCAGCAGCCGCCCCTGCCAGCCCTGCAGCCACACGGGAAGGGACCTGGGGCTCCTGCTGGGCATGAGCCAGCAGCGTGTCCTGCAGCCACGAGGGTCACCAGGGCCTGGGGACACCAGGTGCAGCATCACTGGACAGTGAGGGAAGGGATTGTTCCACTCGGCAGCCTCACCTCCAGTCCTGCGGGCACCACAGTATGAGAAAGGTCTAAAGATGCTGGAGAGCATTCAAAGGAGGGACACAGCGATGGGGAAAGGTCGGAGGAGCTGCACAAGGAGCAGCTGAGGGCACTGGAGGAGACTGAGGGGAGATCCCCGGGGACTGCAGCTCCAATCTCTGCTCCCTGTGACAGGAGCCCATCCACATCCCATGGATGGAAAACGGGAGAGAAAGGAATTATGAGGGACAAGAGACAAAAGTCACCTGCACTGCTATTGCAGCGTTGTCAAAGGTCTCCATCAATCCACACCTTGGAATGCAAAGGCTCCAGGGATGTGGCACAAGATTTCCCATCAAAAAGTGCAAGGAAGACAGATCCAAAGGATCCAAGTTCTTTTCATGTCGGCCAATTCAAGTTTTTTTCCTCTCAATTCTGCAAAGAACTTTTACAATGAAGGTACCTGGACAAGAAAAAAAATCAAACTGTGACCTTGCAGGCTCTGAGAAATGGGCACCACTGGCTGAGCAGGATGAGGGGTCTCACCTAAGCTCAGCCTAAGGAGGATGAGGGGCTCAGCCGAGCTCAGCCTAAGGAGGATGAGGGGTCTCAGCCGAGCTCAGCCTAAGCAGGATGAGGGGCTCAGCTGAGCTCAGTCTAAGCAGGATGAGGGGTCTCAGCTGAGCTCAGTCTAAGCAGGATGAGGGGCTCAGCTGAGCTCAGTCTAAGCAGGATGAGGGGCTCAGCTGAGCTCAGTCTAAGCAGGATGAGGGGCCTCAGCTGAGCTCAGCCTAAGGAGGATGAGGGGTCTCAGCTGAGCTCAGCCTAAGGAGGATGAGGGGCCTCAGCTGAGCTCAGCCTAAGGAGGATGAGGGGCCTCAGCTGAGCTCAGCCTAAGGAGGATGAGGGGTCTCAGCTGAGCTCAGCCTAAGGAGGATGAGGGGTCTCAGCTGAGCTCAGCCTAAGGAGGATGAGGGGTCTCAGCTGAGCTCAGTCTAAGCAGGATGAGGGGCTCAGCCGAGCTCAGTCTAAGCAGGATGAGGGGTCTCAGCTGAGCTCAGTCTAAGCAGGATGAGGGGCTCAGCTGAGCTCAGTCTAAGCAGGATGAGGGCCTCAGCTGAGCTCAGTCTAAGCAGGATGAGGGGCTCAGCTGAGCTCAGCCTAAGGAGGATGAGGGGCTCAGCTGAGCTCAGTCTAAGCAGGATGAGGGGCTCAGCTGAGCTCAGCCTAAGCAGGATGAGGGGTCTCAGCTGAGCTCAGCCTAAGCAGGATGAGGGGGCTCAGCTGAGCTCAGTCTAAGCAGGATGAGGGGTCTCAGCTGAGCTCAGCCTAAGCAGGATGAGGGGGCTCAGCTGAGCTCAGTCTAAGCAGGATGAGGGGCTCAGCTGAGCTCAGCCTAAGGAGGATGAGGGGTCTCAGCTGAGCTCAGTCTAAGCAGGATGAGGGGCTCAGCCAAGCTCAGCCTAAGCAGGATGAGGGGCTCAGCTGAGCTCAGTCTAAGCAGGATGAGGGCCTCAGCTGAGCTCAGCCTAAGCAGGATGTGGGGCCTCAGCTGAGCTCAGCCTAAGGAGGATGAGGGGCTCAGTTGAGCTCAGCCTAAGCAGGATGAGGGGTCTCAGCTGAGCTCAGTCTAAGCAGGATGAGGGGCTCAGCTGAGCTCAGTCTAAGCAGGATGAGGGGTCTCAGCTGAGCTCAGTCTAAGCAGGATGAGGGCCTCAGCCGAGCTCAGGTTCTGCAGCTGCACAGGAGCTCCAGAGGCAGCGACTGCGGCTGCAGCAGCCCCGGGGTTGCTCAGCAGGAGCTGGGCTGGAGCCGTGCTCAGAGTGACTCCCTGTGGCAGCAGGATTCAGGATCAGCACAACAGCTCAGCACCAGCTTCTACCCCTTTTTAATCCACCTCCTGGGGGGCTGGTTATTCCTGGCACCCAGGAATGGGCCCCTGGAGTATGAAACCTGGAGTTCTGAGCTCTGAAGCAGCTCCAGGAGATATTTTTCAAGTGAAGAAGTGACAGAAAGAAGCAGAGGAAGCATTCCCAGGGCAAGGGCAGGCTCCACACAGAGCCTTCAAATTCCCCCAAACCCAGTGAAGCCACAGCTTTATTTTGCTAAGGAGCATCCTGTGGTCAGAGGCAGCCTCAGGATCTTGAAGGATGAGTGCTGGAGCCCTGCAGTGGCTGTACAAGGAGAAAACTCAGAATGCTGCTCTCCTCCCTGTTTTCAAAGAACATCCCATCAGCTTCAGACCCTCTGTCGAGGCCTCACTGTCTGTAGTTAAAGCAGAAAGAAAAGCAGCTCTGTGGGAGCCTGATCTCTGGCATTTGGGCAGGTGGATGAGCAGATTTTGGAAAGTGAAAGCCTCCAGCCCCAGGACATGAGCACCTGCCCCAGACAGCAGAGGTGCAGCCTCCTGCAGGCTCATCCAGCTCCTCCCAAAATCCCTGTCCATCACTGCGAGCCAGCAGCGTTTCATCCTCACAGAGCACAGTGTGAGAGGATTTCCTGCATCCCTCTCCTTTATGGGAGACAGCAAACCCTGCGTGGAAGGAGAATGATGATGAGGAGGATGAAGAGTGAATCAGCCCCAGCATCCTGGACAAAGCCCCACGGAGCAGTTCCTGCCTCTCAAACCGAGAGTCCTCAGCTCTGGAATCGCAGCCACTCGGTGAAACTGGGTCAGGGAAAGCGAGGACGGGGAAGATGCAGCAGTTCCAGGTACTGCCAGTGCCCAACAGTCACAGCAAGGAGGAAACAAAGGGAAAAGCAAGAAGACATTCCCTCCTTCCCTGGCAGACATGTAGGGATGAGCCCAGGCTCTGTCTGCCAGCCCAGCTCCCATGGAGAGGAGAAATGGCAATTAGGAAATGGTAAATTCCACTGGAAGAGGGAAAAGTCAGGATTTGTGACACTAAACCAGTGGGGTGGCACGGGTGCAAGTCCCCAGCAGCAGGCAGGACTGGGATCTCCCAGGGACAGACAGTGGCTGGAAAGGGAGGAGAGAATTCTCCAAGGGAATTCCATGCATCCCAGAGCAGAGAACTCCCTGTCCCCTTGGAAAGGGGGAAAGCCCCAACTCTGGGACAGCCTCATGTCTCAGCCCCTGCAGAACCGTGGGGACAAGGGAGAGGAAAATCCTCAAGGAACTGGATCTCAGATATTCAATGGGATGGATCAATCAGCAGCTGCCATTGCCAGCATTAATTACTGGGATGCACAGGTAGAACCACGCTCCAGACAGCATCTGCTGCCAAGGACAGGAGGAGCACACGGACTGCAGGGAGGAGCTGAGATGGAGAGGCTGCCTGCTGTGACTGCCAGGTACCTGCCAGCATCCGAGCACAGGGATCAGCGAGGACACAGAGCACTCAGACAGACCCCACAGAGCCACACAGACCTTCAAGGACCTTCCCAAGTCCTCCACAGCCACACTCGGATTCCGTGTTTTCCTCAGCACGTGCACTGAGGTGACACTTCCCAGGCTGGAAGCATTCTCCAGGCGGCACAAAGGATTTTAATTCCACTTTCTATTTTAAAAAGGGCCTTTCCATTCAAAGCTGGCTCAGCTGTAGATTCATTATCATGGCAACCACTCCCTGTCTGTCTGTCCCAGCATCAAACACCCCCAAATCCAGAGGGTCCAGGCCTGGCTTGTGACCCCTGGACCCCTCCAGCCCCTCTCCAAGCTGGACCTGGTGTGGCTTGACATGAACCAAATCTGTCAATGGCTCAAGACAGACACGTGGGCAGCAGCGAGCAGGGAAAACGTAGCACGCTCCATTCAGCTCCAATCCCTGATAAATAATTCAGGAAGAGAAATGCCGCAATACAGAGCCCAGCAAGATTTAAAAATAGACCATGCACTGCTCCAGAGGAATGGAGGGAAGCAGAGGGGTGGCAGGAGCCTGGGAGAGCTCCACACCCCAACCTCAGCACATTTAACTGGGAATTTAACCCAATTATTGTTAACACAGCAGCACATTCCAGGCGGGATCCCGTCCTGGATCAGAGCCTGGTAAGGAGGCAGAATCCCAAAAAATGAGCCCCAGCAGGAGGAAGGATGGAGGTGGACACCACCCCAAATCCAGCTGCCAACAACCCAGGCACTTCCACACACCACAACTATCCAAACACTTCTACCCCAAATTATATCTAAATATAGATAACATACAAAAAATATAGATATACAATATAGCTACCAAAACCATTCAAATATCATCACTGCTCCCAGTCAGACAACAAGCAGAAAATTGTTGTCTCGGGATTTCATCAGCCTTCCTGCATCCTAAAAAAACCCCAAACCAACCCAACTTTGTGCTACCCTAAAATATCCAACTCTCTGAACAGTGTAGGTGTCACCTGCATTTTTGTGGTGGGAATTAGAACACAGAAAGGATGTGGGAAGATCATTACCAGCTCCTTCCACCTGTACCAAACACTTCTCATTCCCTATTAATTATTAATTAGCCTCAGTCAAAGGTACAGCCTCTTTATCCCAGTTTGCCACTGGGATGCTCTAAAGGAAAAAATGGGCTTTCCAGGTTTTGCAGGAATACTTTGCCAGATGGCTGCGTTCTCCCCTCCTCTCTCAGCTTCAAAAATAGCTCCAGAAAGACAGATTTTTCCCTGCTTCCTCGTGAGCAATGATCCCAGCTTCCCAAGGACTTGTGAGATGGGAAACTGCCACGAATAAGAAAGTACAGAGTGAGTTTTTATAAGGAAAAATAAAATTGTATCATGCAGGTAATGAAAAACCTAATAACTCCGGACTTAAAGGTTTTCCATAAATATTTTTGATTTTTCAATCAACTAACAAACATGAATATAAATATAGGGAAGACACGGCAGCAGTTACTGTGAAGAGACTTTGACAGGACACCAAAACTCCCAAAAAAGCTGCTGGTCAGTGAGGAGATGGAGGAGAAGCTCCCAACGCTCCCACTAGTGGCAAGACAAGACTCCTGCAATCCAGAATCCACACAAAATCCATCCCCAGCCTGCTCAGAACCTGGGAATACCCATAAGGATGACACGGGGCTGGAATGAGACGAGCTTTAAGGTCCCTCCCAAGCCAAAACATCCTGGCATTCCAAAATTCCCTGGTAAAAGGGAGTTGTTCTCACCAGCCCAGCAAATCTGCTGCTGAATTCCCAGTCACACCCCAGAGGGAATTTAGGATTTTTCCTTGTGCTGGGAAGCTCTGTGCTGTCGGGATCATGCCTTGATCAGTGTGAGGGGTTCAGGTCTATCCAGGCAATGCCAAAGAAAATAACTTCCATAAATCCCATGTCCCTGTCTGAAGCCAAGCTAGGGGAAGAGCTGGGAAAAGAAAACCTCAAAATTTTGGGATACAGACATATTTAAATGGAGAGAGCAGGCTGAGGCTGGAGAATCCAAGCCAGTCACAAACACCTCAGTATTCCCCACATTCTGGATCTTCCTTTTCCATGCTCCCCATCCATCCAGGGTCAAATTCCAACAGGATTGGGCTCAAAGTTCCTGGTCCTTTGAACACAGGGAAGCAAGAAGCACAAGATCCCATTTCCTCATGGAATTTCCTGCCTGAAGCCTCCTCAAGAGAGGTCAGCTTCCAGGATAACACCTTCCCAAAGTGGATTTTGTGTCTAAACTCAGCTCAGGAGAAATGAATTCCTCAAAGAAAAAAAGATGTCAAAGCAAGAGGAAAAATTTAAAAACTTCATTAAAAAAAACCTTAAGGGAGCTGCTCTGATGAGTGGGCTGGGCCTGCCCACACTCCATCATCCCCGAAATTCTCCGGGAAGCAGAAGCAGTGGTGACTCAGCCTGCGGCACACAGACAGCTCAGGCTCCTGGATGGGAATGGAACTGCCCTGCCCAGGAAGCCCTGGATCCACAATCCTGGGAAATCCTGGAGCTGAGGGGCACGAGGGAGACCCCAGCCTGTGCCCACACCCCTCACCTGCACTGCAATCCAGGGATGGCTCCCAGCTCATGGCATTCAAGGGGAGGTGCAAGGGAAGATGGAGGAGGGGAGGGAAACTCATTCAGGTCCTTGAGTTCAACAAGTGTTGGGTGCTGCATTTGGGTCACAACAACCCCATGGAATGCTCCAGGCTGGGGTAAGAGGGGCTGGAAAGCTGGGAAAGGCCCTGGGGGTGCTGGTGCCAGCAGCTGGATACGAGCCCAGGTGTGCCCAGGTGTGCCCAGGATGGCACCTGGGCTGTCCCCAGGACAGGGATTGTCCCCCAGTGCTGGCTCCAGCTCTGGGCCCTCAGGGCCACAGAGACATTGAGGGGCTGGAGCGTGGCCAGAGCTGGGGAAGGGCTGGAGCAGCAGCAGAAGGGTCTGGAGAAGTCCTGAGGGAGCTGGGAAAGGGGCTCAGCCTGGAGAAAAGGAATTTTAGGAGGGATTTTTTCACCCCACAAATCCCTGAGGGGAGAGCAGAGCCGGGTGGGGTCGGGCTCTGCTCCCAGGATGAGAAGGAACAGCCCCAAATTCCTCCAGGAGAGGCTCAGGAAGGACACCAGGAGGGATTTTTCCATGGAAAGAGTGGTCAAGCACTGTCAGGTTGTCAAGCACCATCAGGTCTGCCCCTTGTTCCACAGAGTCGTGGAATTCTGATGGAATCACTCATGTTGGAAAAGCCCTGCAAGACCCTCGAGTCCAAGCTGTGATCGATCCCAGCCAGAGCCCTGAGTGCCACATTCGGCCCTTCCTTGGACACCTCCAGGGATGGGGACTCCAAACCTCCCTGGGCAGCCCCTGCCAATACCTGGCCACCATTTCCATGGGAAAAATTCCTCCTGATGTCCAACACAAACCTCCCCTGGTGCAACTCGAGGCTGTTTCTCCTTGTCCCTGTTCCCTGGGAGCAGAGCCAGGCCCCACCTGGCTGCACTCTCCTGAGGCAGAAGGTCCCCCCTGAGCCTCCTTTTCTCCAGGCTGAGCCCCTACAGCTCCCTCAGAAGTTTTCCAGACCCTCCTCCTGCTGCTCCAGCCCTTCCCAGGCTCCACTGCCATTCTCCAGATACACTCCAGGCACCTGGAGCTCTCTGACCTCCCTAAATCCAAACACCAACAGGCATTTCCAAAATCCATCCTTAAAAACAAGATTCAGACCAAGGTAGGAGTTGAATCCACCTGTCCCATACATTTGTTTCCTGCCAACATCCCCCTCCCTGCCAGGACTGCCACAAACACAGAGACACCAACACCTCTCGCTGTTGATTCCCTTGGGCAATGAATCCGTTGTGAATTCTGCCCCCCTGCAGCCATGGTGAGAGGCTCAGCATCATCTCAACAGGCATTAAAGCAGTTTAATGTGGATTTCAGCCTCTGCTGGAGCCCTTGGATCCAGCCACAAATGGATATTTGGGAAGAATTTAAGGCAAGAAAAGTATCTTGGCAGAGGAATGCAGGGGAAGTAGCCCTGAATTTTGGCAAGATCAGTTTATTAAGTTTCTTTTTAGCCAAAAACAAAGCCCTTTGAGAAATGTTCAAGGTGCCAAACTGTGCTCCCTGCCTCTGGCTGCACCTCCTGCTCCAAATTACTTGGGAATAACTCCCTGAGTGACCCAAACCTGCTGCACTGGAGTGACTGAGGTGGGAGAAGAGCTTCCAAAACTGCTCTGAAAGTTTGGCTCCAGATCCCTCTGCGGTGCCCCTTGGGCAGCCACCTCCTCCTTGAAAACAATTAAAAACCAATCAATTTATTCCAATGAGCGCTGATCTGGCTCTAATTGAATTTTAAACAAGATAACAAGGTGAAGTGAACTGCAGAGAGAGCAGGGCTTGGAGCGGTGGTTTAGGCACCTCAAAGGGGTGATTTAGGCACCTTCCCCCCCAAAAACAGGGGTTTGGAATAGCAGCATTGCCACGACCTTAAATTTAGCAACACAAATGGCAGCACTGCTAAAAGGGGAACTCGAATCCAACGGGGGATCCGGTGTCACAGGCAGCACCAGGGAACAGCTGGAAGGAGAGGCTGGCCCTGGATATTCTCCACTGCTCCCAGGCAGCACAGAGCCCCAGGGGCTGCTTCTCCCTCGGGAATTCATCCAACGGCAAAGCAGTTTCCTTCCCATTCAGATCAGTTCAGCAGGCCCCCCCTAATCAGGGAATTCTGGAATGGTTTGGGTTGGGAGGGATTTTAAAGCTCACCCAGTTCCACCTCACCTTCCACCATCCCAGCTCCAGGGTCTGTCCAACCTGGCCTTGGACACTTCCAGGGATGTGGAATTCCTTCCAACCCCTCTTCCAGCCAGGGCAGACAACCAGGAACAAACAATTCCTGTGAGACTGAGCACTCCCCACTCTAAGAATCAGCACAATCTCAAATCCTTAGTCCACAGTTTCCCAGAGATTGCAGCTGTGTGGAATTCCCACTCTGGACCTGGTTTCCTGCACGTCGGCAAAAAATCCACCTTGTTCTTCCCAACACCTTTTCGTCAACACTGCAGAATCACAAAAGTATTCCAGGAACAGAGCTCATGGAAAAGCTCGTGTGTCCCCGAGCTGAGCCACACCAGCGTTAAGAGGATCCCCACAGCAACAGGTCCGTGGGATTAGGCAGAGGGAAATCAGCTCCCAGGATTAGAAACCACCACAGGGAGATTTGGATGAGGGAAGGGAGGTGGATCCTACCTCAGGTTTGAGCCAGGACACCAAACTAGAAGCCAGGAATTTTAAATTCCCCAAGAGCCAAAGTGTTCAGGAATGAGCAACAAGGATTCTGGTAATGTTCCTCTTCCCACAGCTCCATCAGAAGCTCAGAAGCAAAAACTTCTACCAGCACATTTCAAACAGACCTGAGCACACTTTAATTAACATCAACTCACCTACAACTCCTCCTGCCAGGGGACAAAAGCAACTTTGACCCTCAGCCCAAATTCCTACTGGTACCAAAAATAAAATCCCTGGGAGGATTTAAAGTTCCAGGGCTGGAAACACACACACACAAAAAAAAACCCTAACAAAACCACTTTTCCATGTATCCCACCAGCACAGACCCTCTGGACTCTTCCACACCAGCACCTTCCCACCTGTTGGAAGATCCTAGGACTGGGAATCACTTCTAGGAAAAGCATTTCAAAGCCAAGACGTTGTCCATGAGAACACCAGCACACCGCACGGCACTTCCCAGCCCCAGGAGGGCCCCGAGCCCCTCTCCCACCTGTGGCTCTCGGTCTCCTCAGATCCCCGCGAGCCGTGCCCGGACACTGCCGGCTCTCAGCGGGATCACTCGAGTCCCCGGTGCCGGCAGCTCCAGCTGCACGTGCTCCGCCAACGTGCCCGGGGAAGCGGCTCCATGAGACTGCTCCGAGCAGCGGCACCGCAAGGCCCGGAGACCCCGCTAGGACCCGCACGGAGAGACCCCCGGGAGGGGCCGGAGGCCGGATCCCGAGAGGGGCAGGACCGGAGCCGGACCCCGAGAGGGGCAGGGCCGGAGCCGGACCCCGAGAGAGGCAGGACAGGAGCCGGACCCCGAGAGAGGCAGGACAGGAGCCCCGCACGGAGCGCTCCCCCAGAGGGGAGACCAAGAACCGACCCCGGGGCCGGGAGCCACCTCCGGGAGCGCCCCAGCGGGAGAAGCCCCGGGCCTCGCCGCCCCCGCGGGGGAAGGACCGGAGACACCGCGGGAGGATCCTCGCAGTGGCCACCGGGCCTGGTGAACCGCGATCGCCCCGTGGCCCCCAGCCCTGCTCCCCACCCCCCCCCCCCTCCGCCCCCGCCGCACTTACCGGGCCGCGCCGGGCCGGGCCCTGCGCCGCGGGGCCGCCGCCGCCACCCCGGGCCGGGCCGGGCCTGGGCCAGCGCAGGCCGCCCGGGCGGGGCGGCGGGGGGGGGCAGGACGGGGAGGGGAGGGGAGGGCGGCCGGAACGGGGAAAAACGGGGAAAGAAACGGGGGGAAAAAAAAAAGGGAAAGAGGAGGCGGCCCCTCCCCCGCGGCGTGCGCGCTGCGTCAACGCGCCGTGCGCGCTGCGTCATCATCCTGCGCCCGCGCGCCCGCGTTGCTGTGGCAACCGAAGGGACGCCGCGCTCCGGGGAAGGCGGGAGAGGCGTGGGGCGCCCCCTGGCGCGGCGGAGGGAGCGGCGGGGGCGCCACAGCGCGGCAACGCCATTTATGAAAGGGGCGGGGCGGGGGCGGGATTATCGCCCGGCCCCGCCCATGGCTCGGGACCCCGCCCACCCCGCCCGGGGGTCCGGCTCGGCCCCCTCGGGGATCCCGCATCCTCCGGGATCCTCCATCCCCGGCAATCCCAAATTCTCCAAGGGTCCCACATCTCCCCGGCGATCCCACGTCACCAGGGATCCCACAGCCCCCAGGATCCTCCATCCCCGGCAATCCCAAATTCTCCAAGGGTCCCGCACCACCCCGGCGATCCCACATCTTCCCGGGGATCCTCCATCCTCGGGAATCCCACATCTCTGGAGATCCCTCATTCCCAGGGGTCTCTCATCCCCCATGGATCCCTCATCCCCAAGGTTCCCTCATCCCGCCGGGAATCCTCATCCACCTGGGATTCCCTTTCTCTGAGTATCTCCCATTCCCCGGGATCTCTCATCCCCCAGAGATCCCTCATTGGTCCGGATCTTCCATCTCCAGGTATCGCCTTTCTCCAACGTCCCCTCGACCCCCCAGAATTCCCCTTCTCTGAGGATTCCCGACCTCCAGAGATCCCCCCCGCCCTCAGGGATCCCGCACCCCCCGGAGATCCCGCACACCGCACCGGGGCCTCCAGTACACCCTGGGTACCCCCGGGAGCCGCCACCACGTCTCTGCCCGTGCATGGCCGGGCTGGCACCGAGGTGGGACCGGGGTGGCACCGAGGTGGCACCGGGGTGGCCTCGATGTCCCCGCTCTGCGCCCCCCGAGCAGCAGCACCATCGGCCCCGGCTCCACCTTAACCGGAGCGGCCGCGCCGCTCTGCCCGCGCCCGGGCGGCTCCGCGGGAGCTCGGGGGCGTTTATCTCGCCCGGGATCAGCCAATATTTGTGGCCACGTCAGGAGAACGAGCCCATCCTCGCCCCGTGCTCCCGCTCAGTCCAGTTCTGTCACCCTGGCCCCGCCGCTGCCGCTGGCTCATCGCATTCGGCTTCTCGGACACTGCTGGGACTCCCACGCTGTCAGCTCTCGCCACGGGAGATGACGGTCACCGTGGTTCTCCTGCTCCTGAGCCTCCTACGGATGGCAGCAGCCAAGGGCGCGTGGTGCCCGGCCTGCGGAGTGGCCGCGCTGGCCCCCGGATCGCAGCGGGACGCGCTCCTGGCTCTGGCCAAGCAGAGCATCCTGGCCAAACTCCGCTTGCCAGCCAGGCCCAGCGTCCCCCATCCCCCGTCCCGGGGGGCTCTGCTGACCGCGCTCCGCAGGATGCGAGCGCAGCGCTCGGACACGGCCGCCGCCACCCCCGGAATGCTCCGGGACCCAGCCCAGCCTGGGATGGGGCTGCAGCAATACGAGATCCTCAGCTTTGCCGAGTCAGGTGCGTACGGATCCCATCCTGCAGGTGGGAAGGGAGGGAAGGGAGTTGGGAGGTGCACGGCAGTGCTGGGCTGTGCACCGGGATGGAGGGAACGCTGCTGCTGGAAGGTGTAAGAGGCTCCCGAACCTCCCAAGAGTTCACACAGAGATGGGACGTGCAGGGGTGGGAGGGTGGCACAGAGTGCAGATGTGCTGCTCTATCGTGTCACCTGTTGCCCACTTCTGCTGAACCCTCCCCTTTGTGCTGGAGGCTAAGGGTCAGATGGCCACGTTTTCTGAAATTGGATTTTTAGCCTCGATTTCCTGTCAGCCCGTAGTGTGTGGACAGAGCTCCACAGCCCACTGTGCTTCCACATCCCACCCAAAACAGTGGGTGCCTCATTTCACTCCCGAATCTGCTGCTTCTGGGAGAAGACAACTCCCCAAAAGACACTCAGGGCTCCTGAAAAGCGTCATTGGAGAAAGAGTATCCCACTTCTCACCACCCCATCCCACAGAGCATCCTGCACCCTCACTTTCCCAGACCAAATTCCTCGTGGTGAAGTGGGGGGGGCTCTGCTCCCCTCGCTGGCCCCGTGTCCTCAAAGCCCTCTGGGAACAATGCTGCTCCGTGGCACATTGTGTTCCCACACTCCAGGACAATCGGGAGCTGTCTCCTGGCTTGGTGGAGCGTCGGCTGGAATCGAGCCAGGGGGTGAACCCAGGCTTGGAGCACGGGGAGGGGGTTGTGTCCTCATGGGCAGAGCTGTGCCAGGAGCCCCGAGTGCTCTCATGGCCCCATCAGACCTTTCCCGGCCAGGAGGAGCAGCAGCTCTGCAGCCAAGGAAGAAGGGAAGGCTCCAGGGAGACTTCAGAGCCCCTTCCAGTACCTACATGGGCTCCAAGAGAGCTGGAGAGGGGCTTTGAACCAGGGCCTGGAGTGCCAGGACAAGGGGGAATGGCTTCACATTGGAAAAGAGGAGATTTAGATGGGATTTCGGGAACAAATTCCTCCCTGTAAGGGTGGGCAGAAGTTGCCCAGAGGAGTTGCCCCATCCCTGGAAGTGTCCAAGGCCAGGCTTGGAGCAACCTGGGATAGTGGAAGGTGTCCCTGCTCATGGCCAGGAGTGGGATGAGATGAGTTCCCCTTTGCTTCACTCCTGACTCTGCTCTTGGTTCTGTGTGCAGGATCCTCCGCTTCCCACCGTGTCCACCTGCATTTCCGCTTCTCCCAGGAGGTGGCTGGGAGCACTGAGATCCTGCAGGCCACCCTCTACCTGTTCTGGGCAGCCCCTGGACCCGGGGCACAGCCTGTCACCGTCAGGCTCCTGCAGCCAGACCCAGCAGGAGCAAACATGACAGTGGCCAGCGAGACACGGCTGGAGGTGCAGAGATCCGGCTGGACCACGCTGGACGTTGGAGCCGCCGTCCGGAGCCTCTTTGGACAAGAGACCCTGCGGCTCACGGTGGAACTGGAGGTGCCAGAGGACTGGGGATCCCCTCTCCCAACTGACCACAATGATTCCCACTGGCCATTTGTGGTGGTCCAAGCCCAGGCCAGGACACCGCACCGCGTCCATCGGCGCGGCGTCGATTGCAGCGCAGATTCGCGGATGTGCTGCCGCCAAGAATTCTTTGTGGATTTCAAGGAGATCGGCTGGGAGGACTGGATCATCCAGCCGGAGGGGTACCACATGAATTACTGTGCGGGGCTGTGCCCGCTGCACATGGCCGGCGTTCCCGGCCTGGCCGCCTCCTTCCACACCGCCGTCCTCAACCGCATCAAAGCGGCGAGCGCGGCGGCGGCCGTGGATTCCTGCTGCGTTCCCACCCAGCGCCGCCCCCTCTCCCTGCTCTACTACGACCGGGACAGCAACATCGTCAAGACCGACATTCCCGACATGATCGTGGACTCCTGCGGCTGCACCTGAGCGGTGCCGGAGCGGGTGGGAGGACAGGACACGGCGGGACAGGGCTCCTCCCCCTGCCTGGGAGGCAGCAGCTCTGCGAGGGGGTTTCTCCTCCTGTGGGTGAAGCATCAAGGGTGATGCTGAATGTGCAAGTCCCCTCCTCTCTCACCTCCCACATGGCTCTTTCCCCCTTTGGATCTGCCCATGGATTCCTCTCACAGCCCCTCAGTCCAGCTCCCGATGGACTCCAGAGCCTTTTCCTGCTGGATGCTGCAGAGCTGGGATCAGGACGGTCCTGCTGCCATCCCAGCCCAAGGTCCTGGTGTGCCCTGGGTGCGGCTACATCAGCACAGGACCCACCAGTGGCCACCCTGGGCTGCTGGGGCTGGTGAGAACAGGGCAGGGGTCATTCCCATGGTCCCACGCAGCTGGACACGCAGCTGAGCAGGGAGAGGAAAGGGAAATCCATCCCAGTGGGAGGAATGTGTCTCCCTCTCCAAGCATCCCCGCTAGCTGGTGTTCAATAAAGACTCCCAGCAGCACGTGTGTGCCCTGTCACTCGCCAGCACATCCTCCAGTGCTCCTGGCACGGGCAGCCCTGGGATGGCATGGGACAGACCCATTCTGTCATTGAAAGCCCAGGCAGTGGGACTGGGCATCTCCACACTGCTCCCAAAGATCTCCCATGCTCTCTACCCCTCAGCTATCTTTCCCAGGGGGATGCAGAACCCCTAATTCATCCCAGCCAAATCCAGGGCATAACATGGGAACCCCCTGGACACAGGTGATCTGTAATTCCCACCAGTGTGCCATTCCTTGCTTGGGCCAAATTCCCCATTCCACCAAAACCACTTGAATTTGGCCATCCCTGCCCAAAATCAGGACAGAACTGACAAATTCTTCTGCCTTTTGAAGCGGACAAACTTTGGGGCAGCCTCAGCACCTAGGACCCCCACATCCTCAGCCCCCTAGCCCCCAACTCCCCCACTGCAGAGCATCCCCTCAGCTCATCCCTGGCCCGCTGCCCCTCTCCGGCCTGGTGACAGCAAAGGGACATGTCAGGGCCGTGAGAGCAGGGGGCAAAGGGCGGTTCTGACACATCTGCCCCATTACATAACCAAGGGTTCTGGTTTCTCCACTGCTCCCCACGTGTCCCCCATGTGCAAGGACTGGAAAAGAGGGGAGAAGGTGCTGGGGTGGGACATTTGGGAGGGGAGTCCTGGGGTGATCCCTGAAGGGTGACTTCAGCTTTAGGGTTCACCCTGCAAGTGCTGACAACCAAGCAGAGAGGCCAGGACAGAGCTGATCCAGATGGGGAGAGGGTCGGCAGACGGAGGACAGGGTGTCAGACCCTCTCCCCACCCAGCTTTGCATCCACTGCCCACTCCAGGATGATGAGCCATGAGCAGTTCTGGCTGGAGCCAGGGCACGATGCACTTTGTCCCATGTGGAGAATGAAGAAGAGAAGAGCCAGGAGCAGGTGACAGTGCTTGGCCACATGCACACACCCTGTAGCAGGTGCTCCCATGAAGCCCCAATGGAACGGGGACCCCCATGTCCCCAGCCTGGAGATCCACAACCAACCCCAGAGGCTGATCCAGGTGGGGAAAGGGTCAGAAGAGAGAGGAGGTGCTCTCAGACCCTCTCCCCATCCAGCTTTGCATCCTGTGCCCGCTCCAGGATGAGCGAGCCACAAGGCACGAGCAGCTGTGGCTGGAGCAGGGATTGTTGTCCTGGAGGACCTGTGACACCTGGAGAAGGGATGGAAGGGTCACCAGCACGTGTCAGCCCCCACACTGCACACATCCCACCAGCCCTGCTGGAGCAGGGACCCCCATCTCCCAGATCCAGGTGTGCAGGTGCCCAAAGCGTTCCTGCCACACGGGAAGGGAGGAAGGCTGGGGATTGATCCTGTCTGGGATCCAAGGCCACTTGCGCAAACTCAAAGAGGGTTTGGTGTTTGTTTTTTCCCTTCTTTTTCCAACGCCTCATTTCACTGTCTATATTTATTGAACAAACAACTTCTCTGGAGCCAGTGCCAAGCTTCCTGGGGTGCAACAGCTGTGGGCACACAGGGGCAAGAGAACTGTTGGCTGGTCCTGTGGACCCAGAGACCCCCTCAGCTTTAGCAGCACAGCCCTGAGATGCTGAGCTGAGACTTGTCCCACTCCCACAGGAAAGAGGCACCTGGATGCAGCCAACAGCCCCTTCCTCACCCACAGCACGGGGTGGCCAAGGCTCAGGAATTCCAAAGTGGCACTTCCCATGCAGGGTGAGGAAGGTGCAGTAAGGGAAGAGTGATTCCCTGGAGCCAGGGATCTTCCTCCCTGCCATGACACAGAGCTCTGCTGGTGTTCCCTGATCTCTCAGGAGGTTTTGGAAGGGGTGGCTCAGGCCCAGCACTGGGAGATTGTCCTGTTGGGACCAGTAAGGCCCTGGGGAGCCCACCCTGCAGCCCCCAGCACAGCAATGCCATGGGGACATGGCATCTATGGAATCAATCCAGATGCAGATGTGACACAGACAGGGACAGATATGATGTCCCCTTAGTCTTGCCCAGAAGGGGACAGATGTGCTGGAAGGATTCTTTGCCAGAATCAACAGCCCCTGAAGCAAAGGTCCAAGCACACTGTGCCAAGTGACCCCTGGGCAGGTCCAGATCCCAGGAGGGGTGGGAATTTCTGACAGTCCCTTCCCTTGCCTTGAGAAGAGTTAATGTTTAATTCTCAGTCTCATGGCCCATTCCCAGCCAGTGCCACCATTGTGGGGACTGGTGCTTTTCTCCCAGGAACGAGCAACAGGGCAAGAGGAAACAGCCTCAAGTTGTGTCAGCAGAGGTTTAGATTGGAGATTAAGGAAAATTTCATCATGGAAAGGGTGGCCAAGCCCTGGAACAGGTTGTCCAGGGCAGTGGTGCAGTCACCATCCCTGGAAGTGTTCAAAAACATGTGGACGTGGCAGCTGGGGACATGGTTTAGTGGTGGTCTTGGCTGTGCTGGGTTAATGGTTGGGCTCAGTGATCCAGGCTTTTCCAACTTGAATGATTCCATGATTCTGTGATTCCATGATTCCATGCTCAGGTGCTGCTGCAGGAGCTCTTGAGGGGTCCTGGCTTAGCCCAGCCACAGCTGTCACCTCCAGGTCAGGCCACCGGGTGCCACGTTCGCCCCAACGGCCACGGGGTCAGAGGCCCTGGAGCCATGTGTGCAGCAGGTGCTGGGCCCAGGGGGACCTTGGGGGGTATTTTGGTCAGGTCAGTCCCTGGGCTTTGCTTTCTGGGAACCGCTTAATCAACAACACAATTATGCAATGGGTGCAAGAGCTCTGCTCTGACCCCTGCCCCAGATCCGGGGCTGGAGCGTGCTGGGGGACACGCGGTGTGAGGGGCTGGGGATCGGATGCTCTTGCTAAGCTGGAGGTGGGATGGGGGTTCATGGGGTGCTGCTCCATGCAGAGGGATCCAGGCAGGTTTGACAGGGTTAATCCCTTTGGGGACACCTTGCTCCCAGCCTGGAATGGAGGGTGGGGGTTTTGGAGAGCGCCTTATCCATTTTCCCACACTTTGTCTCCTGTTTCCTGCTGTGCCACAGCCCCAGCCCTGGCTTTGGGATCTGGCAGGGATGGGGGAATACAGCACAGCAGAACGTGTGTGGCACAAGGAGCATGTCCAAAATGGAGCAGGTATCCAGATATTTGGCAGGTATTCAGATATCCTGAACATGTGTAAGTGTGCATCAAAGAATCCAGGATGGTTTGGGTTGGAGGGACCTTAAAGCTCATCCAGTTCCACCCCTTGCCATGGGCAGGGACACCTTGCAGCATCCCAGGTTACTCCAAGCCTTGTCCAATGTGGCCTTGGACACTTCAGGGATGGAACTTCTCTGAGTAACCTGTGCCAGAGCCTCACCAACCTCACAGTGAGGAATTGTTTCCCCATATCCCATCTAACTCTGTCCTCTGCCGGTGGGAAGACATCGCCCCTGGTCCTGTCACTCCAGGTGCTTTGAGAAGTTGCTCTCCATGTGGGAGCATCTTTGCCCGTGAGCACGTGTGCCCTGTGCTTGGCTGGAAGTGCCACCTGCTCCATCCTGCTCCTGCCTGCAGCCAGGGCTCCCAGGCCCTGTGGGATCCGTGCTCCCAGGCCAACCTGTGCCCACTCTTTTCTCTCTGTTGACATTCCTGGGCTATTCTGGGAGCTGCCAGCGGGCCCAGCCAGCTGAGCCCTTTGCCCCTTGCTCTGTGGTTGCATCACCTCCGGTGGGTGCTTTTTCCCAGACTCTGTTTACATGGCACCTCTGGCTTGGCCAGGGCCAGGGTCTCCATGTGGTCAAGACCTTGGAGTCGGTGCACGGCACGGTGGGCACAGGACATGCCAGAGCACTGACTTGGCAGGGCTTCAAGTTCTCTGGCTTCCCTGCTCCAGCTGGGCTCTGCCAGTCCCCCAACACTGTGGCATCTTGCATCACTTTCGTGAGGTTTCTGCCAGCCCTTGCCCTACCTCAACCTGCACATCCCGCTTTGAAGAGTCTGAGAAACATCTTCAGGTTGATGTGACACTGGGTGGCACCTCCTGAGCCCTCAGGACACACGAATCCCCTTTTTATTGTGCCAGGAGGAGGGTACACGGTGCATGCATCCACTGGCCCTTCCCAGCTCTGCCCCGGGCTGAGGATGGACCAAGTGGTCCAAGGGGTGGGCTCAGACCCCCCAACCCATCACCTGCTGGGAGTGACAAAAGCCCAGAGATGTGACAGTCCCCAGGAGCTGCAGAGTCATGCCAGGGGCTCCTTGATCCTTTCAGGATCTTCTGTCAGCACCCAACGGGACTGTCACTGCCAGGACGGCTCGAGGGTGCCCGAGGGGCAGTGCCCAGGCTGGGGACAAGTCTGTGGGATCCATGGATGAGCAGCTGAGCTGGGATCTCTCTGCCTGGCTGCTCTAGTGCTGGGGCTCTTCTGCCAGCCAGGATTTGCCCCAGCCCTCACTCCCTGAAAGTTTTGGAGGATCCTGCTGCCTGTACTGAGGGGCTGGCCGGGATTTCTCTTCCCCGTGGGCAGATGCCCGTGTGCCCCGCAGGCAGAGCCCAGCGCACACAGAGCCCCTTCCCCACGCAGCCCTGCACATTGATCTGTTTGCACACACCCTGTGAAGCTCCCCCTCACCCCTCTCTCGTGTTCAACCCACGCGGGCACGGCGGGGGTCGCTGCTCGGCCCCCCGAGCTACTCCTCCCGCAGCGACCCCACGGTTGGTGGGGACCGGGAGCGGGGGAGGATGGGGGGCTGCTCACCGACCCCCCCGCGGGGAGGCGGGGGTGGGGTGCTAATCCCGGTAATCCCCGACGGGACGGGACAGGCAGGTGCGGCGGCCAATGGCGGGGGGCGGGGGGGCGGCGGGACCGCCCCCGGCCGCAGGTGCCCAAAGCAGGCCCCGCCGCACCGCTCCCGGTGCTGCTCCCGTCCCGTCGGCGCCGCTCCCGGTGCCGCTCCGCTTCCATCGAAGCGGCCCCGTTACGCCGTTCCCGTCCGCTCCGTGCCGGTCCCTCGGTGCCGGTGCCGCCCCATCAGTGCCGCTCCCGGTGCTCATCCCGTCCCGTCCGGTGGGCGCGGATGGCGGCGCGCGGCTCGGGCCCGTGGCTGCTGCTGGCCGTGGTTCTGTGCGCGGCGGCTGAGCCGCGCTGCCCGTCGTGCCCGGCGGGCGTGGAGCGGCGGCTGCTGGAGGAGGTGGCCAAGAAGCAGCTGCTGGAAAAGCTGCGGCTCCGCGATCGACCGCGGCTCGCCCACGCTGTGCCCCGCGCCGCCGTGACCCGCGCCCTGCGGCGGCTGCAGGCGGGAGGCGCCCACCGGAGCCCCGATGTTACCGGCGAGGAGGAGGAGGAGCAGGGCTACGAGATCATCAGTTTCGCGGAGACAGGTGGGTGCGCGACCCCCGTGGGCGCCCACGCCGTCCCCGACGGGGTGCGGGAGAGCCCGGTGAGCCCTGGGGCGAGGGGTCCGTGTCCTGCGCCCTGGGAACCCCGAGGGACGCGCAGCCCCGCGGGGTGCGGGACCCGGAGCCACGCGGGCTGTGCGGAACTCGGGAGTCACCGCACCCGTCTAGCATCAGTGACATCCCAGGGCCGGGATGGGGAGGGGGTGCCTCTCCTGGTCCTGCCTGTTGGGACCCTGCACCCGAGGAGCTGTAATGCCGGTCCTCTATCCCCCCAAAACAAGAGGCTCCCCCGGGTGCCTGAGACTCCTGAGTAGTTAGAGTTGGGTGCTGGAGGATTAGCTTGGGCGGCTGGAAACACTTTCCAGCCTCACCCTGCGAAGAAAGGCCAGGTGAGACCTGGGGTCCCCCTTCTGCACCCCTTCTGCAGACAGAATAGGACAGTTCCCCCATTCCGGGGCTGCATTCCCAGGGAAGGGTGAAGGACAGGCGAAGCTGGAAGTCTTGACTCGGTGGATGGCCGGGGAGCATCCCTCAGCGCTCACCTCGTCATCCCTTTCTCCCCTCAGATCTCACATCTCCCTCCAGTTTGGGGCTGCAATTCCAGTTCAGCCAAGCGCAGGACCAGGACATTCGCATCCTGCAGGCTCAGCTCTGGCTCTACCTGCGAGTGCCCCGGGCCAGCCTCACCCTGAGGATCTTCCTGGCCGGTGAAGCCGGGGCCGTGGCCGGGGGCAATCGCACGCTGCTGGGGGAGAGGCGGCTGAGCACGGCGGGCAGCGGCTGGCGCTCCTTCTCCCTCCTGCCGGCCCTGCAGAGCTTCTTTGGGGGACAGAGCCGGACCTTGCGGCTGGAACTGGAGAGCGGCGGGGATGGGAGCGATGTCATGGCACAGGTCAATGCCAGCTGGTCCCACCAGCCCTTCCTGGTGGCCAAGGTGAAGGTGAGGGAGCCCGAACACCACGTGGCCAAGCGCAGCCTCCGCTGCAGCCAGAACTCCAACCTGTGCTGCCGCAAGGATTACTACGTGGACTTCCGTGACATTGGTTGGAACGACTGGATCATCAAGCCCGAGGGCTACCAGATAAACTACTGCGTGGGCCAGTGCCCCCTGCACGTGGCAGGCAGCCCCGGCATGGCCTCTTCCTTCCACACAGCCGTCTTCAACCTCGTCAAAGCCAACAACGTCCAGGCGTCGGGGAATTCCTGCTGCGTGCCCACGCGGCGCCGCCCGCTCTCCGTCCTCTACTTCGACCGCAACAGCAATATTGTCAAGACTGACATTCCCGACATGATTGTTGATGCTTGTGGCTGTAGTTAGGGCTGGGGGAGCTGTGCTGGGACCCCTCCTTCTCCAGGACCGTCCCTTTGGTGAAGGGGGAGGGAACTGGAGAGCTCCATGAGCTGGAGTCAGCCCTCGGTGTAATGGACCCCTTTGGAAAGGCTGGGAGGGAGAGGGTCTCGTCAGGGGGAGCAGGGAGTCTCCAGAGAGTGCCTGGAGCAGGGGGCTCTGGGGACATAAGGGACAGAGCCAAGGCCACATTGGACTGCCCAAGCCTGGGCTGTGAGTGTTGATGACTCTGGACATCCCTGCCTGCACTCTTCCCAAGCTGATCCCACATTCCTGGTGGTTCCGGGTGGTTCCTGATTCCCGTATTCCCCTCGGTGTGGGGGGCCCACTTGGTTCACATTCAGTGTCCCATGAGGGGTTGGGACGTGGCTTCCTTGGGGGCAGAGGGAGATGCAGAAACAGAGCTGCTTCCTCCACGTGGGAATCTGGAGGACAAGGCAGTCCCACTTGTTCCCCTTCTGGAACAAACCTTCCTGCATCCAATTCAGGCCTGGGGGACAGAGAGAATGGGGCACAAATAACAAGCTTGGGAGAGGAGGATGAAGGCTACGACTTCATCAAGAACCCCAAAATTGCAGTGACAGGACAAAGTTCTCTGATCCTGGATGGCATGGAGCTGTGAGGACCAAGCTTCCAGGTCCTGTGTGCTTCCCCTTTCCCTGGGTTTGTGCTTTCCTTCCCTGCTCCCACCCACTAGCCAGGTCTCCTCCAGCCTGGTGCCTCTGGCTCAAACTTTGCCTTTCAAGACCACACTCAAGGCACAGATTTGATTTGTGCCACTGGTTTTGTAGCTATTCCTACTTTCTCAGTTCCTGCAGCCATTGGGACTCCCTGGTGCTCCATTCTCTACCAAAGATCCCACTCTGCCTTCCCCTTCCTCATGCACTCACATGGCCTCTGCTTTAATTTATTATACAACATTTTGGTGTAGCTTCCCAAATAAATGGGTGGAAATGCAAAATCCAGGCTCCGGCTGCTTTTTCCTGGGGCCACCTGGACGGGTGGGGTGAGGGAGAGGGGTCCTGCTTGGCCAGGAGGGCTCAGATCCCTCAGGCACTGGGGCTGGAGTAGCACAGCAGCTGCACTGCCATGCTGAGAGATGTGGGGAGCTGTGGGGTTTGAGGGGCTCCTGGTGTGCTCACGAGGCCTCTGCAGGGGGATCCTGCCTGCAAGTGGAGTTCCCAGGATTCAAGCAGGAGTTGGGAACCAGGTACTGCCTCACTGGGAACTGGAGAGGGGTGCTGTGCAGTGGGAGTATCGAAGCTGTGTCCCAGCAGGGGAGGTACTGGGAGGCATCGCCCAAGTGGAAAATGCTGTTCTCCACCTGGAGCAATCCCAAATGGAGCTCTGGTCACTCTGGCTCCAGGGGAGTGATTTCAAATGCTGAGCCACAGCCCACCCCCAAATTCTGGGCCCCACTGCAAAGTCCCTGACCATGTGCCACCTCCCCAGTCCCCATCGTGGGCTCCTCTAAACACGACCCGGTGACCCCAGTCTCAGCCCCATCACAGACAGAGGGTCTGGTGGGTGATGGGGGGGGGGTTTCTCTTGCAGGATTTGGGGATGCTCCCGGAGAGGACAGCAATGCCCCCTTCTCATCCCGCTGAGATCCCACACGCTGGCCTGGGTCCCCGTTGCGCAAGCACCCGCTCAAAGCTCAGTTTGGGGCTGTTTTATCTGGGGACAAACCTCCTTGATTTCCCAGCTTGGCCCTGCCAGTGACCAAAGGGCAGCTTTCATCAGCCAGGGCAGCGGGCAACCCCCGGCGCCCGGGGCACTGCGGCCATCTCCGAGCTCCCAAAATATCCCTGCTGTGGGCAAAAGCCAACAGGATGGTGCCTTCAGGATGCCTCAGCCTCCCGGGCGCTGCCACAGCCCCGGGCCGTGTCCTGGGGGCACGTGCTGCCATGCACACGCTGGGAGCTGGATGTGCAGGGAGCGCAGGGGATGTGTGTGGTGTCTGCAGGGACACCCTGATCCCCTCTCCCACATCAGCATTCCCGTACGGAATGCATCCAGCCACGTGGAGCATCCCACCGAGACGGCAGAAACGTGTTTTGTGTTGCCAGCGAGGGAAGTTTTCCTGTTTTCCGCCGTGGCAAGTGTGTTCCCGTGTGGAGGGGGCTGTCCACATGCGTGTGCACGATGTGCTGACTCACTGACACACTGACACACTGCCCCCACACCGAGCTGCTGAGCTGGCCATGATGGCACCGCTAAATCCCTAATCTGGGGGATCATCTGGCCCTGCTCTGAGCTGCTTTGACTTTCCCAAACAGGAGACCGGGATTATTCCTGAGGTGGAGGATGTGGCAGGGTCGGGGTGTGGTGGTTGAGAGCTGCTCCGAGGGGATGTCCAGGTGTTGGTTACACCCAGGGCTGGGAGCTGCTGGCAGAAGGCACCTGGGACAGTCTCGCCGTGCAGGTGGTTCCGTGAGGAGAGGGGGGTGGGCTCGAGGCAAGTCCCTGGACCCCAAGCAGCTTAACCAGGGTCACACTCATCCCAGGGGTAAAGCTGCTGAGCCGCTTATGGCCGTTACAAAACGGGGATGGAGGCAATCCCTCACCTGCACCACCCCCTCACCTGTGCCCACCCCTCGGCCCTGCTTCGGGGCTGCTGTGGTGGAACTCGAGCCATGGCAGAGTCTGGGGGCACCCCAGGACCCCACTGCTGCTTCCCCCTCCTGCCAGAGGAAGGAGTTGAGCCTGCAGGCGTTGTCATCTCCCCCGTGCGCTGGGGGGTCCCCGGGGAGCAGAGACCCCTCCTCACCCGCACTGTGGTGAGGGGGCAGCAGGGAAGGAGTTGATCTCAGATGATGACAGTAGGGAGGGAAACTGAGGCAGGGAATGGATCCAGCTGGGAGCTGAGGGGGTCCCGAAATCCTGTCCTTGCTGTCCCCGTGCTGCCCCTCTGCCCTGGGGGTCCTGGAAGCCGCAGCCGGTACGCGATGACACCGAGGGACAGGGGACAGGGGACAGGCTGATGCCGGGCACACAGGAGTTCCTGGCGGGGTAATCCCGGTAAGCGGCTCCGGGGTCAGCGGGTGCACGGCGCGGCCCCGGCGCGACACCGGTGCGGGGAGCGCAACGAGCGCCACCGGGCGCCACCAGGGGGCGCTGCCCCGCCGTGCGCCCCCCCCCCCCCCCCCCCGGTCCAGCCCCGACCCCCGCCCGGGACCACCCGGGACCCCCGGGGTGGGGATGGATCCCATGAGCGTGCGTGGGCCGGAGGGTGTGACCCCAGGGTATGACCCTGCGGGTGCGTGGGCTGGAGGGTGTGACGCCCGTGCCCCCCCGAAAGTGTGTGCTGCTTTCCCCGCGTGTGCGTGTGCAGAGCAAAACGGGCGGTATTTATTTCAAATAAACATCCGTAATTTTTGGGTCAGGGTTAGGGGCTGGGAGTGTGACCCTGCGTGTGCGTGGGCTGTGTCCCTCCGCGTGGGCGTGGGATGTGCCATCCGGTGGGTGCGTGGTCTTTGCCCCTTGCGTGTGAGTGGAATCGTTGCTGTCTCCCCTGCGTGTACACGGGCGGTGCCTCCCCCGTGTGCGTGTCCGGGGCTGCGGGGTGTTCTCCGCCCGTGTTCGTGGGCTCTGCGGCCCGCGCGTGTTTGTGTGAGGGCCGTGTCCCCTGCTCGTGCGTGTAAACCAGCTGTAGCACCCGCGTGTGCGTGGGCTGGAGGCTGCGACCTCGCTTGTGGCTGGGCTGTGCTCCCCGTGTGCGTGTGCTGCATCCCCTGCGTGCGCGTGGGGTGGTGGCTGTGTCCCTCGCGTGTCCGTGTGTGTGTGTGGGCAGTGCCCAGCACGTGTGCGTGTCACCGAGCTGTGTCCCCGGCGTGTGCCCCAGCTCGTGCATGGGCTGGTGGCCGTGCCCTCCTGCGAGTCCGTGGGCTGTGCCCCCGTGCGTGTGTGTGGGCTGGAGAATGTCACCCCCATCTACGCGAGGGCTGTGTCCTTCGCGTGTACGTGTGCGAGGGCCGTGCCCACGCTTGCACACACGCGTGCACCGTGTGCTCGCTCACACGTGCACGCGTGATCCCTCACACGAGTGGGCACCGCTCCGTGCGCACAGGGGTCCCCACACACGCGCCCCGCGCCCGCGCGCACCGGCCACGCGTGTTTCCAGCTCTGTGCGTGTGTGCTGCCGTGTGCGGGACCCGCCGGACACCCCGCGGACACGCGTGGGGTTCTGCCGGCCCCGAGCGAGCGGGGCCGGTGCGCGCGTGGGGGGGGTGCGCGCGGGCGCGGGGCCGTGCGTGTCCCGGATCCATCCCGGGTTTTCGGGGCCGCCGCTCCCGGCCGGGGTCTCCGTCCCGAGCGCGATCGGCGCCGCCGCCGCCGCAGTTGGCGGAGCGGGACCCGCCGGGATCCGCCGCCCCCGCGGGGCTCCGGTAACTTACTCCGAGCGCCCGGGGCGGGCCGGGGGAGTGCGGGGGGCGCCGTCCCGTCCCGTCCCGTCCCGTCCCGCCCCATCCCGGCCGCCGCCGTCCCCCCCTGGATGTGCCGCTTCTCTCCCAGACCGAACCGCCGCCGCCGCCACCGGGGGAACAGGGGACACGGAGCCGCCGGAGCCGCCGCCCCGCCCGGGGCCGCTCGGAGCCCCCCCAGAGGTAGGAGCCGTCGGGCTGGTCCGGGCCGCGGAATCCTCGTTCCCGGGATGGCGCCGATCTCTCTGCGGGCCGTCCCAAAGGCTCCGCCGGGGGACCGGGACTTCCACCGGGGCTCCCGGCGTGGGGGGACCGGCCACGCGGGGCGGGCAGAGGGGATCGGCCCCACGCGTGCCCCGTCACGTCCCCTCGTGCTCCCGCCCACGTCCGCACGCTCCCGCCGCGCTTTGAGCGCCCGGTGGGTGGGAGATTGGGTCGGTGTGTGGGTGGGCTGGGACGGCCGCACCGGGCCGGTGGAGCCGCTCGCAGCCCGCGGAAGGGAGGCTGGTTCGGGGCTGGGGGCTGCTGAGGACTGCCGAGTGCTCCTGGGTGCTCCTGGGTGCTGCTGGGTGCTCCTGGGTGCTCCTGGGTGCTACTGGGTGCTGCGGGCTTTGCCTGCACTGGGGATGTTGGATTGGGAGCAGCAACCAAGTGAAAGTTGCTGTCCCGGCCGCGGTGACGCAGCAGCCTCAAGGACTGTCCCGGGGGGCTGTGCCAGCTGTGCCACCCACCCTGCCAGCCCCTGGCCCCCCTGAGCCTCTTATCCCACCGGCCGCGGTGCCCACAGTGCTCCAGCACCGGCCTCGTGGGCCTCCGCACCCAGGAGCTTTGGCAGGGCACAGGGGTGGCCCCAGGGCCGGATGGACCCCATGGGCAGCACCCGCTGTTCCCGGGGCCCTGGCACGGCTCCGAGGGGTTGGCACGGGGATAATGGGTGCTCCCAGCCCCGTGATGTCCTGCCAGGCCATGTGATGGCACTCGGCGCTGCTGGAACGGCGTGGGGGCTGCACCTCTCCCGAGAGGATGGGGATGGAGAGCATGGAGAGGACGGAGCTGAGCGGCGGCTGTGGAATTTGGGGGACTCCCAGCACTGCGCTGGCAGTCTGAGGGCTGCAGCCTCTCCTGGGAGGGTGGTGAGGACAGAGAGAAGGCGGCTGAGGAATGGCTGTGGCATTCCAATGCTCTGTTTGGGGACTGGGAAACTACTGGATAGTCCAGCCACAGCTGGGGTCCTGCTCCCAGCCCTGGAAGTGATTTGGGGACCTGGCAGATGCTGTTGAACACCCTGATTCCATGAGTTTCCTCCCGCTCTTCTGCGTGTGCCAAACCTGAGCTGATGGATGCGGGTGGGCACTGAGTTTTGGGGGAAGGGAGGAGGAAGCAGCTGGATGAAGTTTCTTCTTCAGAAATTCAGACCTAGGAAAGCTTTCCAGTTTTCCTGCTGCGTCCAGCTGAGGCAGAGGCTCCCTCTGCGCGGGACAGGGTATGGTTGCTTGAGGGGATCCTCGTCTCCCCCATAGCCCAGGGTCTTTTCCATCGCAAAACCAAGGGCAGGTTGGGAGCTGAGCGTCTCCGGGCCCCCAGGGCTGGTCTGGTGGGAGGTGGTGGAATAAACTCCGTGCTGGCTGAGCTGCGAGGATCTCCCTGGAGCAGGGAAGTTTCCATCCCGGAGTGAGTCAGCAAGGACACCTTGTGACGCGCCGTCCGGGCGGGACAGCCTGTGGAGAGGCGGGTGTGGAGCTCAGGCTCCTGGTGGGACCCGTCGTCACTGTCCAGAACCTGGGAAGTTGCACCACAGCAGGTTTAGATTGGATATTAGGGAAAATTCCTTCGCTGGAACGGTGATCAAACACTGGCACAGGCTGCCCGAGGCAGTGGTGGAGTGACCATCCCTGAAATTGTTTAAAACTCGTGTGGATGTGGCACTTGGGGATGTGGGTTAGTGGTTGCCGTGTCGATGCTGGGTTAATGGTTGGATTTGATGATCTTGGAGGGCTTTTCCAACCCTAATGACTCCATGATTCCAAGGGTGAGTGGGCTGGAAGACATGAGGGGCCTTCACCCAGTGCACCTGGGACGCTGTTGGGGGCATCCCACAGCTCCAGCCACGATGCCAGCCCATTATCCTGGGGCAGCAGTGCTCTTCCCACCCTTCCAACCTGCTGTACACAAGTCCTCACACCTGCACAGGTACCCTCCTGTACACACTGTGCACGTGTTCACGTGTGCACACTTCAAGAAGTGTTTGGATGCCACTCTCAGACAGGATTTTTGTTGGGTGGGATCCCAGCAAAATCCAGGTGGGATTTTTGTTGTCCCTTGTTCAGGGCCAGGGCCTGGTCCATCATGAGACTGAGGATTCCCACAGGAAAACAGTGAGCTCCCCCCATTCCTTATGGCACACCCGAAGCCTTGGGAAGCTGCAGGACAGCAAGGTGAACAGCTGATAAAATAAAATGAAGGAGCTGCCTCAGAGTGGGAACAAGTGGCAAAACAGAGTCGGGTTTCTGCTCCGCTGCATCCAGAGCGAGGCTGGGGGGATGTTTCCAGGTGTTAGAACCCCAGTGTCCAACTCCTGGCCAGGATTTAGGGGAGCAGAGTTCTGGCTGGTACCCCTGGGATGGCAGATGACATCCCAGGGGATGAGGGGATGGAGTTGCTGTGTGGACGCAGAGCAAGTCCCCGGTCAAGGAAAAAGCCACCACCACTGATATCAGATACTTCAAGAGAGACAAATGTATCCTAGCAGGCCAAGCATGGCTGGGGATTTTGGCAACAGCCTGAGGACACTCACACCTCCACCTCTCAGCAGACAGAGGGGTCTCCTGCCCCAAGAATCTCCCTAAATCCCCAAAGATGCCTTGTGCTCAGCATGCCAAACCAAAGGCGATTGCACAGATTATCAGGATTCCTGTTGTATATCCCATTCTTTAGCGGGTGCCAGCGTCCCTCCAGTTCCCATCCTCGGAGGATCCTGCAGGATGGAGTTGTTGGGGTAGGAACAGGCTCAGTGTCAGTCCCTGACTGCGGTGGGAGGATGGATTTTGCCACTTGCCATGTCTGACCTTCGATCCCTGGGGATGGCAGGATGTCCAGGATGTCCCCAGCCCGCCCATGCTGAGATGGGACGAGTCTTGATGCCATGGGAGGGAGTGGTGCCTGCCAGGGGCTCCCACAGCCGTGACTCAGAGCTGGGCTTTTATGGGTCCCACATGTTCCATGTTGTTGCTTCCCTCCAGCGCCGGGGAGGAAGAGGGAAGCATAAAAATTCCTTACAGCAGCTGCTGCCATGTGCGTGCCCCCCTCACCTCCACCCCAAAACCTTGCCCCCACCCATCCTCCAGCCTGGGGAAGGTGCAGGCTGGGGAAGTGGCTTTAGGGGAGTGATTTGGGGGTAGCGTGTGTTGGGGCCAAAGCAAACAACGTGCAGCGAGGGTCGCCCACCACCTATGGAGCCCCCCCCCACCCCTGCCTGGCCTGCCACGGCTTCCTGAGCAGCTCCGCTGTGCTGGAGGGCTGGGAATCCCTTCTTTCCAGGGAGTCTGCAGCCCCCTCCGTGGATTATCCCTGCCCTGGATATGCAGGACCCGGCTGCCTGCCTTTCCTTCCCCGGAGCACACGTGTGTCAGCGTGTGTTAACATGTCCAGAGACGTGTCAGTGCACGGCCCTGGGTGGGTGTGGGTGCGCGTGGGAGACAGGGGTAGATGGTTTTGCCCCCTGAGATGTGGCACTGGGTTGCTGGGGGACACCTGGAGGTGGGGGTGGCCTGGGGAGGGAATTCTGATCCTCCCTACGAGTGGTGCAAATGGCAGAGAAGAATTTTGGGATTGGGTGGGGAATGAGGATGTGTGACAGGGCTGGGAGAGGGAGGATGGAGTCTGGGATATCCCAGGTCTGTCCTGGCAGTGACGTGTCTGCGCCTTTCCCTCCACACGAGCATAAACCTCCCCTGTCCCCGGTGTTAAGCAGGTTCTTCCTTGCCTCAGCTTTCGCAGGCCAGGGACCACCTTGGAACGAGCTTGGCAGCCCCCACCAGCACGGGATCATGACCCTGAGTCGTCCCCTTTCAGACCCCCTGAACCTGAAGCGATGCGCTTTGTGGAGCCGCGGTCCTGGGCAGATTAAGCTGCCCCATGCGGAGGGGCTGGGGCTGGCCCTAAAGCCCGGCCTAACGTGGGATGGGGGTGGTTTGGGGGCGGCGGCCGGGGGTTCCACACTTCGCTTCTGCTGCAGGCAGAGTCCAGAAAGATGTGGGGTCAGAGGAAGGAGTTCCCAGCTCGGGCTGAGCTCCTAGGGCAGAGAAAAGGTGTTTGTTCCGTGGGGAATCTCCAGGTCTTTGCTGAGGCTGTGCAGCACGAGGGAGGATCAGAGTGACCCTGCCAGAGCCTGCCCTGGCCAGCAGCTGGGATGTGTCCCCATGGTCCCAGACTGCTGCTGGCACAAGGGAGCATCGGCTCCTGGCAGACCTCTGGTTTAGGTTTGCCCAGGTTTAAGGTCGGGGTTAGGGTTGGGTGGGTTTTGGGGTGCCTGTGGGGGGCTCAGGGTTTCCCTACCCCAGCACAGACCCTGGTTCTCCCGATCAAAGGGTGCACAGGGGTCTTGTAGGGTGTGTCCCCACCGTGGCCCCTGTCACACCACCGCACCCTTCCCTCTGTCTGCCTGTTCTCTCTGCTCTGGCCCTCCCTCCCTCGCTCCTGAGTGAGGATTTGGGGTGAGCGGGCCCCCCATCAGGTGTTGCAGCTCCCCACATCCCGCACATCCCACACATCTGTAGGCACGAGCACACGGACACACATCCCTGTGTCCCTGCATTCCCAGGGGCTACATCTGTGTCCCTCCCTCCTTCCCACCATCCCAGCTCCACCACCCATCAGTTTTGGGGGTGTCTCTTCTCCCATTACCCCTCGATTTTGGGGGATCTCTGCTCCCAGCACCCACCGATGTCCCCACCCCGATGTCGTCCCCAACAAACCACTCCCACATGAAGCCAAATCCCCACGCACACATGCAAACACGCAGAAAACACGTGTGTTCATCCAGGCGCTGACAGCAGCGCTGCTGCCCCCCGCGCTCAGCCCCCCCCGGGCCCCCCCGGCCCCCCACGCCGGGGGCTGTGCCGGCGGGTGATGGATTGTGCCACACACAGCTCAGCGCGGCCGGGCTGTGGGATCGCGGGGGCTAATCCAGCCCTGACATCACATTCCTCCACAGTGGGGCTCCGGGCTGGTTAACCCTGCCGGGGATGGGGGGCACAGGGACCCCCCCCGTCCCCCCCACCCCCCCCCGGGGGGCTGGGCTGGGTGGGAGCCGCCCGGCTGCACCCACGGCTGCGGGTTTGGGGAGAGCAGGAGTGGGGGGTCTGCACTGTCGTGGGGTGCTGGAGCGGGGATCTGGGTCTGCCCCATGGTGGGGTGCTGCGAGGGGAATTGCAGCCTTCTCCTCCTCCTCCTCCTCCTGTTCTCGTCAGTGCCCACGTCTGGCTCTCACCTTCCCATCTCTGCCCAACCACCCATCGGTGCTGGGGTCTCTCTGCCCCCGCCACCCCTCGGTGTCACCATCCCGATGTCCCACCCCCCATAAACTCCCTCCGTCCCCTTTTCTCTCTCTGCCTTCCCCTCCATCCCCTTCCCTCTCCCCCCGGCCTCGTTCCCCAGTGTCCTCAGGAAACTGGAGCCAGATGACAGATTTTAGATGTGTTTGCAGGAAATAAAAGGCGAGGAGCTGGGGGGGAGGGGGGCGGCCAGCCCTGACCCCCTCCCGCGCCGCGTTTCGGCGTCTGGAGCCAGCCCTGCTCCGAGAGCTCCCGCCGCTGGCTGCGCTCCTGGTTTTCTTGGCAGAGAGGAGCAGGAATGTGTTTCAGTTTGAGTTTCTTGGCAGGAGGAGAGCGAGGGAAGATTCCCCTCATCCCGCCTGCGCCTGGCTCTCAAATTTATGCCCAAAGGCTGCGACTTGGGTGGGCCGCGGCGGTGTGCGGCCGGCGGGGGAGGCGAGCGCGGCGGTGGGCGAGACGCCGGATGGTTCCCATTGCTTCCCGTTGCTTCCCATTGCTTCCCATTGGCTCCCAGCGCTCCCGGCCCCATCCAGCCGCCTCGGCTCGGGGGGCCACCGTGGTTTGGGGAGCCCCTGTGGACCCCGTGGGTTGGGGGGAGCATCCTGTGGTTGGGACCGGTGGTTTTGGGGGTGTTTTTGGTGTTGTGCAGTCGCCCCTTGTTGTGTGTTGGTGTTCAGAGGTGGGACGTGGGGGATTGGGGAAATGCCACCTGGCACCCACCTGGCACCCACCTTGCCATGCCGTGCTCATGAAACCCCTCCCCACCTGCACCCAGACCTTCATATTCCTGCTGGCCCTCGGTGGAGCTGGGGGCCAGAGCCCCCCAGAGCTGGCACAGGGGGAAAAAGGGGGACACAGCCCCGGGCAGGGAGGTGGTGTGAAAACTCCGGGGGTGCTGAGGGGGGACGGTGTGACCTGTGCTGTACCTGTGTGTTCCCCATATGCAGTGACACGCTGGGCACACGTGTGGAAGCCTGGAAATGTTCCAGGCCAGTTTGGACGGGGCTTGGAGCAACCTGGGCTAGTGGAAGGTGTCCCTGCTCGTGGAACAGGATGAGCTTTAAAATCTCTGTGTGATTTTCTGCGTGCCCTGTGTGTTTACCTGTGCATGCAGAGCTCTGTGCGTGATTCTCCATGTGTTTACCTGTGCATGCAGAGCTCTCTGTGTGTTCCTGTGGCCGTACCTGTGCTGGTGTCACACAGGTGCCATGTGACACGAGGTGGTCGCTCTGCAGGTGTGTGAACCTGTGCTCCAGGGCTGTGCAGAGCAGGGGGACGGGGCTGGTGGTCACCAGGGCAACCGGGGGTCTCAGGTGATGGTTGTGGGGAGGGGGAGGTGGGCGTTTGCTCAATCCCAACCCCCCATCACCTTCCAGGTGCTCTCTGGTGAGTCGGGTCATGCATCCCTATGTGCATTTGTGTGTGCACACACCTGAGCAGCAGAGGGTTGGGGGGGGCTGGGGTCACCCCATAACCCCACAGACTTTAGGGGAGGGGCTTGCAAACCTCCTTAGCCCTGGCAGGGTGAGGGCAGGTGGGAGGTTTCCCCAAACTCTCCAGCGAGGCCCAGGCCCAGGGGGCAGGTGAGAGCCCCCTTCTCTGCCCCCTGTTTCCTCCTCATCTCTCTTCCCCTTTCCCCCCCAGTTCCACCACCTTCCTGGGCAGCCCCCTCCCCTCTGCCTGCCCCGCTGCCCCCCCCTCCATTCTTCCTGCCTGACACTCTCACAAAGCCCCTAGACGAGCTTTCAAAGGGGCAACTCATGCGGAAGAATTGCTGCCCCCCTCGCCCCCCCGGCTCCAAACGCAACCCAGCTCTTTTCCCAGCGGGGTGAGGGGCTCCCACTCCCCCAGACCCCTTGTTTGGGGCGATTCCCCGCGTCTCAAAGGGGGAAGCTGAGGGGGCAGGAGCCCTTGTTCCCAGTGCCACCCACATCTGCCTCGTCCTGTGGTGGCTTCTCCTGCTCCTCATGTCAGCCCTCGGGGGTCTTGGGGCAGAACAGGGGCCGGGGGGGGTGGGAATGGATGAGCTCAGGATGGTGGCCCTGGATGGAGATGGAGTTGGGGGGCAGGACAAGGAGCGTGGGTGGGAATGAAGTGGGGGGACAGGATGGTGACCGGGGGGTTGGGGTGGATTGGGGGCGGAATGGTGGCTCTGGGTGGGGGCGGGACCAGGCTCAGGGCAGGACCCCACAGGCAGGGATCGACGGTGGGCTGGGCTGAGCCCCGTGGCAGGGGCGCGATGCGTGGGTGGGACAGGGCAGGGTGGGGACCCGCGGGCAGGGTGGGGACCCACGGGCAAGGCAGGGCTGGGTGGGACCTGCAGATGCTGGAGAATCCCTGGGAAGGGAGGAGTAAGGAACCAGCTCTGGTCCTTGGCCCGGGAATGGTTCCGGCTGTGCCTCACTTTTCCATTTCACAGAATCCCAGAATAGTTTGGGTTGGAAGGAACCTTAAAGTCACGTTCCGACCCCTACCCATGGGCAGGGACAGCTTCCACTATCCCAGGCTGCTCCAAGTCTCGTCCAACCTGGCCTTGGACACTTCCAGGGATCCGGGAGCAGCCACAGCTTCTCTGGGCAACCTATGCCAGCGCCTCCCCACCCTCACAGGGAGGAATTTCTTCCCCATATGCCCAAATCTCTCCTATTTTAGTTTAAATCCAGTCCCGGGGAAGGGGTCCCGCGTGCTGCGGCGCCCCCTGGCGGCCACACCCAACATCTCCCCACCCCCCCCAGGTCCCCGAGCCCCCCTCGGGCCCCGCCGCCACCCCGATGTGCCCCTGAGACACCCCCGGGCCCCACCGCGACATGTTCGACCCCGCGGGACCCCCGGCCGCCGGCTACAGCGAGCACTGCTGCCTGCACCCACCCCACGGACCAGCCCCCACCGCCCCGGCACCGCCAGGTGGGTCATGGTGGGGGCTCCAGATGCACCCCCCTAGGTCAGGGGTGCTCCAGGGGTCCCTCTCCCACACCCACCTCACCTGCCCTCCTTCCCCCAGGACTCGATTTCCCCGTGTGCCATCAGCCCGCACACCGTGGGTACGGGCTGGCACCAGGAGCTGAGCACGCTGGTGATGGTGAGTCTCCGGTTTTGGGGGAGTCATGGGGTGGGGGGGATTCCGTAGAGGAGTTAAGCATCTCTCTCTTCTAAATCCGAAGTGAACTGGCACACTCGGGGCACTCCTCCAGCCTCCAAACACCAGGTGTGTGTCCTTGGGGTGCCTCCAGCCCACCAGGACCCTGCTGAGGGCACTGCCCCCTCCTCTGCCCTCCCAGGCTCCCGGTTCTCCACGCCCCGCGGCGCGGGGAAGCTGGGGAAGAAGCGGGCACTGTCCATCTCCCCGCTGTCCGACTCCAGCATCGACCTGCAGACCGTGATCCGCACCTCCCCCAACTCCCTGGTGGCCTTCATCAACTCCCGCTGTGCCTCGGCCGGCGGCTCCTATGGGCACCTGTCCATCAGCACCATCAGGTGGGCACCTGCCCTCAGCCCCCGGGCATGTGGGAGCCTGGCTGGGAGCTGAGTGCCCGTTCCCACCTTGGGGAGCGCTGGGAGCGGGGTGGGATGGTGGGGAAGGGATGATTGGGATCCCTGGCTCAGCAGACCTCACCTGCTCATCCCTCTGGTCTCCACAGCCCGTCCCTGGGGTACCAGAGTCCACCTGGGCAGCAGAAGAGCCAAGGACACCTGTACACGCCTCCCCCACCCTGCAGCTCCCACGAGCTGCCCACGAGGCCGGGGCTGCTGCATCACCCACCCGCCCGTGGGGGCCTTAAACACTGCCAGGTACGGGGGGATCTGTGGGAGAGGGGATCTCTGTGAGTGGGGATCTATGGGAAAGGGGATCCGTGTGAGTGGGATCCGTTTCAGAGGGGAATGTGTGTGTGGGGATCCCTGGAAGAGGGATCTGTGTGAGTGGGATCTGTGTGTGGGGATCTGTGTGAGTGGGGGAATCTGTGTGAGAAGGGAATCTGTGTCAGACGTATCCATGTGAGCTGGGCATCCATGTAATTCGTGCTCTGATGGCCATCTCCATGCTGACTGCTTCCCAATTCTCCTGCCCCGGCAGCAGCTGAAGCTGGAGTGGAGCCTGAGCAGCCCCCTGAGTGCCAAATTCCCAGAGGAGCGATCTGAGGGTGACATCTCCAGCCCAGCATCCACGGGCACTCAGGTACCCCCCAGGCCATGAGATCCCCCTGACATCCCCACACTCCCAGCACCACTCCTGTGGGGTCACACCTGGCAGTGCTCACCTGTCCCTGCTCCCCCAGGACCCCTTGCTGGGCATGCTGGATGTTCGGGAAGAGCTGGAGAAGGAGGATGGGAAACCCGAGTGTGAGGCTGTTTATGAGACCAACTGCTACTGGGACGGCTGTGCCAAGGAGTTCGACACACAGGAGCAGCTGGTGCACGTGAGTCAGGGGCTGCCGAGGTGTTCCCACCCCAAAAACTGCCCTCAGGCTGCTGGGCAGCATCCCCCTGGATCAGCCCGTGATTCCTGCTCTCAGTTCCCACCCTCTTGCCCTGGAAACTCACCATGATGCTGGAAGTTCTCTCCTGGGTAGGGAGGGATGTGCATCCCCCAGTTCTCCTCAGCCACCGGTGCTTCCAGACTCCCTCCTTTGCTCCAGCTTTCCTTCCTCCAACTCTGCTTTATCTCCCTGACCATCCTTTGGACCACCTCAACACCTCTGGCTGCTCTTGGTCCTCCCAGAGTATCCCTCAAACATCCCCTCCAAACACCACCTGACCTGTTCTCCCCCAAACTCTGGTGTCTCCATCTCCCATCCCAGTCCCTCTATGTCCCTTTCTCCCATCCCAGTCTCTCCTGTGTCCCTTTCTGCCCTTCCAGTCTGTCCATGTCCTTTTCTCCCATTTCAATCTCTTCTGTGTCCCTTTCTGCCATCCCCACTCCTCTGCAATTCCTCCATACTCCTTTCTCTCATGACATTCCTGTATCTCCCTGTACCTTGTCCCCCTTCCCATTGCCACCAGTGACGCTCCTCTCCCTCCCCAGCACATCAACAACGAGCACATCCACGGGGAGAAGAAGGAGTTTGTGTGCCACTGGGCAGCGTGTTCCCGGGAGCAGAGGCCTTTCAAGGCTCAGTACATGCTGGTGGTGCACATGAGGCGTCACACGGGCGAGAAACCTCACAAGTGCACGGTGAGATGTCAAAAATTCCTCCAAAATGCTGGGTGAGCTGGGAAAATGAGGGTAGAGCGTGAGAAGGGGTACAAGTGTAGCAGCTGGAGCCCGTGGGGTCCGTGGAGTGGCAGAAGGGGGTGGGCAGCAGGTGGGCACAGGTATGGGGCTCATGGAGTTGTGTAATGTTTTGGGTTGGCTCATCCCATCCCATCCCATCCCATCCCATCCCATCCCATCCCATCCCATCCCATCCCACCCCCTTGCCATGGGCAGGGACACCTTCCACTATTCCAGGTTGCTCCCAGCCCCACCCAACCTGGGCTTGGGCACTTCCAGAGTTCCAGGGGCAGCCACAGCTTCTCTGGGCACCCTGTGCCACGGCCTCCCCATCCTCTCAGGGAGGAATTTTTTCCCAACATCCCATCTAAACTCTGAGTCACATCGCCCCAGAGCTGTCCCGTGCTTTGGAATACATTCCTGAATTTAATCAGGATGGGGAGCTGGTGTTGCTGTCAATCCCAGTTTGGGGTTTCCCCGTGAGGATGCTCTGAGGGGCTGCCATGGCCAGGGGCACAACAAGGTGGCACAACCCCAGGGTGAAGGGCTGTGCCACGGTGTGAGGATGCACCTGAGCAGGGCAGGTGAGATCCATGGTGTGTCCATAGCAGACATGCCGGGGGTGTGGGATGAGGGGATGGCGTGCTCCAAGGTCTGGTGATGTGTGTGACACGTCCCACCCTGCTCTGCTGCAGTTTGAGGGCTGTAACAAGGCCTATTCCCGCCTGGAGAACCTCAAGACCCACCTGCGCTCGCACACGGGTGAGAAACCCTACGTGTGTGAGCACGAGGGCTGCAACAAAGCCTTTTCCAACGCCTCCGACCGCGCCAAGCACCAGAACCGCACCCACTCCAACGAGGTACGGCCCCACCCAGGGCTCCCCGTGTGCTTCCCGATCATTCCTGTCCTCTGAGAACTCCTCACATCCCTGGGTTTTGCCGCTGTGTGCCACAACTCCCTCTTTTCCTGCTCTGACTATTTCCCTCATCACCAGCATTCCCCGTGGGATCCCTTTACCCCTCTCCTTCCTTCCTCTCCCTTCCTGAGCACCCACATACCCCCTCCATGGGCACTCACCTGCTTTAATGCCAACCTCAGCTCCTTCCAGGGGATGCCAAGGCGGGGGGGTTGTTTTTGGGGAGAGGGCTGTGGTTGGAGCTGACACCCTGCCCATCGTTTTTGCCGGGCAGAAGCCGTACGTGTGCAAGATCCCCGGCTGCACCAAGCGCTACACAGACCCCAGCTCCCTGAGGAAACACGTCAAGACCGTGCACGGCCCCGACGCCCACGTCACCAAAAAACACCGAGGGGATGTGGGGCCAGGCCGGGCACTGCCCACCCCCAGTGCCCCCCCGGATATGAAGCAGGAGAAGGACACAAACGGCCCCAGCGAGGCTCGGAAGGACGATGGGAAACTCCTGGTGCCTGAGCTGGCCTTGGTGAGGAGCTGCAGGGGCAGTGGAGGAAGGAGGGAGGGGTTGGTGCTGGGGGATCGTCCCCAAGTGATAGGACAAGAGAAAACAGCCTCGAGTTGTTCCAGGGGAGGCTTAAGTTGGGTATTAGAGAAAATTTCTTCGTGTTCAGGCACTGGAATGGGCTACCCAAGGCAGTGGTGGAGTCACCATCTCTGGTGAAGTGTCCAAAAAACACTGTGATGTCCAAAAAACACTGGACGTGGCACTTGGGGATGTGGCACCTGGAGATTTGGCACTTGGGGATGTGGCACCTGGGGATTTGGCACTTGGGGATGTAGTTTAGTGGTGAACACGGCAGTGTTGGATTAATAGTTGGACTCAGTGATCTCAGAGGCTTTTCCAACCTTCATGATGACTCTGAGGGTGTCGTGGGTACCTGACCCCCTTTCCCTTGGCCGTGCTCTGGTTCTCCCCAGAAGCCTCAGCCCAGCCCAGGTGGGCAGTCCTCGTGCAGCAGTGACCACTCGCCCCTGGGCAGCACCACCAACAACGACAGCGGCGTGGAGATGGCAGGAAACGCTGGTGGCAGCTACGAGGACCTGTCCACGCTGGAGGACGTGGTGCCCGGGGAGCCCATGGGCACCTCGGGGCTCATGGCCCTCCACAAACTGGAAAACCTTCGCATCGACAAACTGAAGCAGCTGAGGAAACCTGCGGCTTCCAAGGGCCTGAACCTGCCCCCCATCCCCGGAGCTGGTGAGATTGGGGTGCCTCCCCCATGGGGATGTGGGGCCTGGCCCATGGGAAGTGTGTGGAGAGGTCTGGTGGGCAGCCAGAGGCTTCCATGCCTTGCTGGACCCCAAAATCTGGGGAAACCTTAGAGCCCTAAAGGGATTCCAAGAGAACGGGAGAGGGATTTTGGACAAGGGCCTGGAGAACCAGGTCTAGGGGGAATGGCTTCACATAGGAAAAGAGGGCAGGGTTAGATGGGATATTGGAAGGAATTCTTCCCTCTGAGGGTGGGCAGGCCCTGGCACAGAGTGCCCAGAGAAGCTGTGGCTGCCCCTGGATCCCTGGAAGCATCCAAGGCCAGGCTGGAGCAACCTGGTCTAGTGGAAAATGTTCCTGCCCCCCTGTAGCAGGGGGTGGAACTGGGTGATCTTTAGGATCCCTCCCAACCCAAACCATTCCATGATTTTTCCAATCTCAACGAGCTTCTGCTCGTCTTTGTTGCCACCTGCTCCCTGTCCTCACAGGATAACTGTGAGAAGCCACATCCCAGCTCTGGAGGTGGCTCCTGTCCCTGCTCTGACATTGCCACGCCGTGTCCCCGGGTAACTCCTCCTTGTCTCCCCCAGGCCTGCCCGGGGAGGTGCCCGGTGTCCCGGTGCCACCGCCAGCCTCTCACCGGCGCATCGCCGAGCTGTCGGCAGCAGAGCTGGGCCTGGTGGCCCTGGGCGAGCGCCGGAGCAGCGGCACCAGCACCGTCAGCTCCGCCTACACCGTGAGCCGCCGCTCGTCCCTGGTGTCCCCGTACCTGGGCGGGCCGTGCCCGGGCGGCGATGCCGGGGCGATGCCCGGCGGGCCGTGCCCAGGGGATGGCTACGATCCCGTCTCTCCGGGCGAGTCGCGGCGCTCCAGCGACGCCGGCGTTTGTGGGGGGCTGCCAGGGGTGGGCAACCTCACGCCGGCACAGCGCTACCGCCTCAAGGCCAAGTACGCCGCAGCCACGGGCGGGCCCCCGCCCACCCCCCTGCCCAGCGTGGAGCAGGTGGCCACAGGTGGCCACGGTGGCGTGCCCGGGGGCTACCCCGCACCTGCCGGACCTCGCTGCATCGCCAATGGCTTGTTGAGAAGGCACAGCTCCAACGACCAGCCCGGCTACCCAGGCAGTGTCCCTGCCCACCTGGTGCCCCGGCACGGCGTGCGACGGGCGAGTGACCCTGCCCGGACGGTGGCCAAGCCTCCGGCCGTGCCCAGGGTGCAGCGGTTTAAGAGTGTGGGGAATGTGAGCGTGCCAGGCGTGGCCAGGACAGCACTGCAGCCCCTGGGCGGCTCCGAGGCCAACCTGCAGCGCCACGGCTTCTCCCCACGGCCCCCCAGCATCACCGAGAACGTGTTCCTGGAGAGCATGGGGGGTCCCGGCCCCGAGTCCGGCCTGCTGGACATGGATCAGTACCTGAGCTATCCCGAGGAAAGCTTCCCATGCCAGGGCACCGGTGTGGAGCTCCAGGGTGGCATCTATGGTGCTCAGCGGACCATGGTGGGGACACACGGGGACATGGAGGAGGGGCTGCTGCAGCCCGAGTTCTCCCTCCCGCAGTGCCAGATGAACCAGCGCTTCCCCAGTTTGCCTGCTGGGAACGGGGCCGTGCCGGAGCCCTGGGACGGGCCCCCCCAGGGCACGCTGGACATGAGCTCCAGGCAAAGCATCGGTGCTGCAGCTCCCACCATGTCCGGGCCACACTGTCCCCATCAAAGCATCGAGTACCCCCATCCCAGCGCCTGTGGGCAGCATCCCAAACTGGTGAGCTCATGCCAGGACGGTGAATTTTCCAGGGGGCACCGGTTTAACCGACTCCAGATCAAATCCGAGCAGCGATACCCAGCGCCGAGCCCAGCACTTCCTCCCTGCCCCAGTGCCAAACTGGGCGGGCCCCCAGCGTCCTTTGGCCACGCCATGGAGGTGGGCCCGGGCGGGTACCCCCCTGCGGGACCGGCACCGGGCGGGTACATGGGCATGGCCAGCCCGGGCACCCGCAGAGCCCAGACCCCCACCCTGCAGACCAAAGAGGTGATGGTCCGGAACTATGTGGAGGCGCAGCAGGCGCTGATGTGGGGGGAGCAGCCCCCGTCCAAGGGCAGTGTGGCCAGCGTGGGGATGGGCAGCGAGCCCGGGCAGTGCCAGGCTGTGCCAGCCCCGCCGTACCTCAGCCCCAGGTACTGCAGTTACCAACCCAAACCAGATCATCTGCAGAGCCTGGCGGAGCCCCAGCACCTCCTGAGCCCCCCCTGCTTCAGCCCCGAGATGATCCCACACCCTCCAGGTGGCCCAAAACCACCGGGTCACCAACCCAGCCTGAGCTACCCGAGCAACCTGGCACAGCCGGGGCATGGCTACGAGGGGATGGACAGCGGTGCCCGGCGCCTGCCACGCTTGCCCCCCACCCGCCCCATGCCCGAGGGGCCCGGGAACCTCCCCCTGTACTACCCCGGGCAGGGCCCCCATGGGCAGGGGGGCAAAGGTGGGCACAAGCTGCTGGGCCAGGGGGCAGCGAGCTGCGGGGGGAGCGGGCACTACGGCCCAGAGGGACTCAGGGGCACCTCCTGTTACTACCTGGACTCGGGGGAGCAGGTGGCCAACAGCCTGGACTCACTGGACCTGGAGAACACGCACCTTGACTTTGCTGCCATCGTGGAGGACGTGGAGACCCCCCCAGCAGTGCCCGGACCCCCCAGCCCGGCTGGGGGGCTCCTGCTGCCCTCGTCGGGGGGTGCCAACATGGCAGTGGGGGACATGAGCTCCATGCTGAGCACCTTGGCAGGGGAGAGCCACTTCCTCAACTCGCTGTCCTAACGGGGGGTACCTGCCCTCAGGTGGGCACCTCTGCGGCCGGGGGGCGCCCAGCGTGTTGGGCACAGGTGGGAATTGTCCTCACACCCAGGTTTGTGCCCGGGGGGAAGCGGGGAACACCCCTGAGCTCCCCCTTCTCCAGCCTCTGAGTGTCACCCTCGTTCAGGAGGGGTCCAGACACAGCCTCACCCCTCCAGGTGACCTCTGGCGTGGGGAACTGGTTTTACTGGGCCCTTCCTCGTGTCCCAGTCACCCCCACGCAGCCTTAACGCCGAAACCAAAGAGCCCCTGGCCCCATCCCAGTTCTCCCAGTGCCACCCCAGCCCAAATCCCAGTCTGGCAGGACTGCAAGCGCCCCCAGCCCTGCTCCAGGGGGGCAGATCCCCGGAGGTGGGGCGGGGGGTGCCTGTACATAGTGTTCATACCCGTCTGTCTGTCTGTCTGTCCCCCCAGACCTCCTCTCTGTGCGAGCACCAGCAGTGCCACCCCCTCCCCTCATTAAACCCTTTCTCAGGGGACTCTGTGTTTGTCACCTCGGCTTGATCTCGTCCTGGGGAGGGGTGGACAGGACACTCCTTGGTCCTGTGTGACCAAACCCCCCTGGCAGAGCTCCCCCACCCTCCCTCAGGGATCCGGGGCTGTTCCTGCAGTGTTGCCGTGACCCAGAGTGAGCGATATTGCAATTAGTGCTTCAAAATAATGCAAACGGTTTAAAATAATGCTATTAACAGTGCAAAAATCGGTTAAAATAATTCAATTTTCATGAAAAAAATGACCTAAGATAACTTAATTAATAATGAAAAAGCTTAAAATAATGGAATTTTATATTATTTTGTTCATGTAATTATTGGTACAAAAATTGCATAAAATAATGCAATTAATGATGCCAAAATTTCCATGAAATTATGCAATTTTAAATAATTTGCGATAACACAATAATGAAAAAAGTACTTAAAATAACGCAATTAATGATGCAAAAAATTACTTAAAATGCAGTCGTGTAACATTTGCTTAAGTAATGCAAGTATATGTGCAAGATTTGTTTAAATAACGCAATTTATAATTTGCTTTAAATAATTTAATCAGTGGCGCGAAAAATGCTGAAAATCATGAAATAATGCAAAAATTTGCTTAAAATACCAAAACTAACACGCAAATTTTGCATGAACGCAATTTTGCATAATTTGCTTGAGGTAACGCAATTAATCATGCAAAAAAAAAAAAAAAAAAGCTTAAAATAACGCAATTAGAGAAATCAGGGTGTTTCCCCGCACACCCAAAGCCTCGTCACGCTGTAATTAACCCGTAATTAACACGCAATTAATACGTAATTAACGCGCGGCAGCGATCGGGCCGGGTCGGTGGCGCCCTCTGGCGGTGCCGGTAGGGAATGAGCGCGGCGCTCCCGGCGGTGCCAGCCCCGGTCCCGCGATGCTCCGGGAGCACCGAGCCCGCTCCGGGAGCACCGAGCCCGCTCCGGCCGGACACTCCGTGGGCCTGGAGCCCTCCGGGATACCGGGAGTGCCCGTCGGTCCTTTGGAAGTCGCGGAGTCCCAGGAGGGAGCGGGGTTGAGGCTCCTTCCTGCGTCCCTCCCCGAGGTGGTGACACCGGAGGGGACAGTGCTACCGGATCCGCCAACCCCAGGGGCAGCCGGTGCCGGTTCCAGTGACGGGAGGGAAGGTGAAACCCCCCAGAATGGGAACGGTGGTGATGGAGAGGGGCCCTGGGACAGAACGGGGCGCAGATCCCCCCCTCAGCTGAGCGCTGCTTCCCTTTCTGCCCCACTCCCGAGAGCAGTGACACCAGAGGGGACAGCGCGTGGATGTCACCGGATCTGCCAACCCCAGGGGCAGCGGCTGCCGGTTCCAGTGACGGGAGGGGAGGTGAGACTCCCCCCAGGATGGGAGCGGTGGTGATGGAGAGGGACCCTGGGGACGCAGATCCCCCCTCAGCCGAGCGCTGCTTCCCTTTCTGCCCCACTCCCCAGGGCAGTGACACCAGAGGGGACAGCGCGTGGATGTCACCAGACCCGCCAACCCCGGGGGCAGCCAGTGCCAGCTCTGGTGGCGGGGGGGAAGCCGGGACCCCCTGGGCCCCAGGACAGCGTGGGGAACACTCGATATTAAATACAGCTGGGGTTGTGGTTGGGAGAATAATAAATAGGCGATAAATAGCGATAAATAGTGGGGGACAAGGCACAGGGACACACTGCAAAGGCACAGGGACACACAACAGCGTTGTCCCGTGGTGCTGACAGCAGGAATATGAATTGGGGCACTCCCAGCCCCCCTGCTCTGCTCCATGCCCTGCTCAGGACGCAGCAGGGTCTGGCAAAACCCCCACCATGGGGTCGGGGCCATCGCAGCAGCTCCTCTCTGTCACTTCCCTGCTCGCTCCTTGTGCGACTCGGTCACCACTTGCTGCAAGAGAAGAATTTGGGGATCAGTCCCATGGCAGGGTTGGGCCTCCCAGGCAGGGCACCCCCAATTCTCACCTGCCCATCCCGTGTCTCGATGGTTTTGATGAGCACCATCCTCCGTGCCGAGCTCTCCGCAGGCTGGGGCTCCAGCACTGGGCACAGAGGGGTCATCAGCACCCCATGCCCTCCCAGACACCCCGGGCAGGAGCACAGGGACTCACCCACACCCACACACCCCCAAACACAGTGGGGGACCCCCAGCTTGTCACTCACCTGAGCTTCTCATGCTGAAGGAACTGGTGGGCTGCAGTGGGATGGTGATCCTGGGGGAAGAGGAGGATGAGCAAGGTCTGGGACTCCTGGACATTGCCAGTGACCCTGGCCCTTCCATACCCTCGAGTCCATGGCCCACATCCCAGCTCAGCTGGGGGCTGTGCCCGTGGGCTGCCAGGCTGGCACCCGGAGCAGAGCTGGAGGCAGCTCCCCCATCATCCCGCCAGCCCCTGGCCTTGCCTTTATCTCAGCAGCAAAAAGCTCCCACGGGAACCTCTTGTTTTCCTGTGGGAACAAGGCCTTGAGCTGCCTCCTCCCAAGAAAATCCCACAATAACCGGGTGGCTCGACCCGGGGGACCTTCCCCGCTGGCCCTGGGGAGACGCCGTGTGCCGAGCTCCCCTCACCGGCTCTCCTCGCCCTCCAGCAGCTTGCGGTATGTGGCAATCTCGATGTCCAGGGCCATCTTGACGTTCAGCAGGTCCTGGTACTCGCGCAGGTGCCGCGCCATCTCCTCCTTCATCTGCTGGATCTCCTGTTCCAGCCTCCCCACCACATCCTGGTAGTTCCCGATCTCCTCCCCGAACTCATCCTCCATCTCCCGCATCTGCCGTGTCAGCGCCTCGTTCTGCAGGGGGAGAAGTGGATGCAAAGGGCTGGGGTGGGGTCTGGTTCTTGCACACACACACCCCCCCCCCCCCCCGCAAACACTCCCCGGCTCTCACCACGCCCTTCAGCCCGTCCACCTCGCAGGTCAGGCTCTGGATCTGCCGCCGGGACTCGTTCATCTCCTGCTTGGCCAGCCGCAGAGCCTCGTGGTTACGGTTTGCTGCATCTGAGAGGTCGGCAAACTGCGCGGGCCAGGCGAGTCAGGGCTCTGGGATGGCTCAGCCGCCCCAAAATCCCTGCCAGCCCCGGGTACCTTTGACTTGTACCATTCCTCGGCTTCCTGCAGGTTCTTGACAGCGATGCTCTCGTACTGGGTGCGGATCTCCCGCAGCGCAGCCGTCAGCTCCGGCTTGCAGACCTCCACCTCTGCCAGCCCCGCCGGGCTCGGGGCACTCACCTCCAGGTCCCGCAGCTCCTGCGCGGCCGAGTGAGCGTCACTCGTGCCACAAGGACCTGACCTGTTCCCCCTCGCCCCATCCCACCCCGGCCCCACCTCCTCGTGCAGCTTCTTGAGGAAGCCGATCTCGTCCATCAGCAGCTCGACCTTGCGCTCCAGCTCCAGGCGAGACAGCGTGGCGTGGTCCACGTCCTGTGGGAGAGGCCAGGATGAGCTGCAGGGCAGCGTGGAGGGGATGGGAAGACCCTGGAGCACCCCCCCCCCCCCCCCCCCCCGGATGGTGGAGGATGAGGATTCGGTACTTTATGGGCAGATGGGCCCGCCAGTCCCCTCACCTTGCGGAACAGCACCAGACTCTTCTCCGCATCCTCACGTTTCTGTGTCTCGTCCTCCAGCCTGGGGACAGCAAGGGATGAGAGGGAGGTGGGGGCAGGGGTGCAGACCTCCCCCCTCCCGTCTCCTGTTGCAGCCCCCTCCACACAGAGCGGAGGAGAACGGGGATGGAGCGTCCCCCAGCGCTCGCACCAGTCCCCTCCCAGTGCCCTCACCCTTGCCCTGCCCCTCCCAGTGCCCCGCCCTTCCGCAGAGCCCAGATCTCCCAGCGCCTCCCAGTGCCCTCCGTGCATCCCGGGTGCCTCTCCCAGTGCCTGCTGAGCGTATCCCTTCCCAGGGCTCCTCTTACCCGGAAATTCACCAGTGCCTACCCCGAGTTCCCCGGGGCTCCCCTATCCCCAACCCGCTGCATCCTCCACTCCCCATTCTGGTGCAAGTCTCGTCCCATCATATTCCTCATGCCAGCACATTCCCCAGTCCCCATCCCATGCATAACTCATCCCGACACATTCCCTATTCCCCCCGCAGTACATCCCTCAGCCCAGCTCATCCCGGTGCATTCCCTGGTCCCCGGCACATCCTCCAGTCCCCACCCCGGCGCATCCCTCATCCCGACGCATTCTTGGTCCCCATCCCGCTGGCTCCCACGGCCCCACCGCCGGCCCACCGCTGCCGCAGGGCCGCCAGGTCGGTGGCGAGCCCGTCCCGCTCAGCCTGGAGCCGATCCCGGTCGCGACCGAGGCGCTGCAGCCGCTCCCGCAGCCCCCGCAGCTCCCCCTGCACCAGCCCGGTGCGGGGCCCGGTGGCGGCGGTGGCGCGGCCCAGGGCGGCACGGAGGGTCTCGTTCTGCCGTTCCAGCGCCCGGACCCGCTCCAGGAAAGCGGCGAAACGATCGTTCAGTGCCGCCAGCTCCTCTCGCTCCGCGCCCCGTGCAGCCGCCGCCGCCGCCAGCCGCCCCGGGGCCACGGTGAGAGGCGGCGGAACCCCGGGATCGCGGTCACGGCGGCTCATGGTTGCACCGGGAGGGCGGTGGCTGCCGGTATCGGCTGTTTATAGTGGACAGCGGCTCCGCCCCGCCGGGGAGACCTAGGGCTACCGGACGGAGAGAGGGGAGGGGTCTCCCAGCTGGAGAGAGCATCAGGAGCTGCGGATGTCCCCTCAGGGGGCGGGGAAAAGGGCTTGGGTGGTCGGGGACAACCCTCGGGATGATGGGCAGAGGTTGCAGGCGCTCCCCTTCAGGGGGCTCACGGGATAGAGGGCGGGGGGCTGGTGGGTCCCCCCTCGACAGCAGCACCAGGGGCAAGGGGCAGAGGGGGCGGAGGTGCCCGGGAGACGGAGGAGCCCCGATAGGTCAGAGAGAGAGGGAGCATTACGAGATCCCGCTTCAGGTCGCATGGGGGTCCAGACCCCCCAGGTGGGATGCAGAGAGGGACTGGGGCTGCAGGGCTCAGGCAGAGCACGCATCTGAGCCGGGTCCCATTCTGCCCGGGGTGCTCAGCACCCACGGAGAGGGGGCCCTCTCGTCCATCCCCCTCCCTTTTTGTCGGAGCCACCGTGACTCGGCTGTGCGGGAGCTGCCATGCGCAGGGCAGCGCTGGACAACGGGCTCTGCAACCCCCCCTGAGCCCCCCCTTTCCGGGCAGCCAGGGCAGCCCTTACGGGAAGGAGTCGGGGCCCTGCCCAGAGGCTGTGGGGAGGGAGGAAGGGTCCCCCCCGCCCAAGACCCCCTCCCAGCTCTGCAGAGAACCGCACACCGAGAGTGGCTCCGTGCCAGCAGCAGCATGACATCACGTCCAGCCCGTCTGCAGCAGGCACTGGGCAGGACACTGGGGCCTCTCAGGGGTCCCCCCTCACCTGGTGACCCCTAGAGCTAGCAGAACCGTGAGGGGAACATGAGAACCCCACCACTGCAGGCAGCCCAGCAGGGCACTGCCAGCTCATACCACAGGACCCAGCCAGGGACCCCAGCCGCACACAATCCCCCAGCCTCTCCCAGCACAGCCCCTGTGCCAGCTGGCAGCAGGACCGGGCAGTCAGCCCAGCTAAGGGCCCCCCCTCCCCTGGGAGATCCCCCCAGGTCACAGCAAGGCGGATTGTCCCAGCACAATGAATGAGGCAACATTGGAAAGAGCCATTTTAATGAACAGCACCACAGTGTAACACCAGAGACAAGGCACTAGTATTCCTCGCCCTCCTCATCGCCCTCCATGCTGTCAGCCCCCACCTCCTCATAATCCTTCTCCAGGGCAGCCATATCCTCACGGGCCTCCGAGAACTCCCCTTCCTCCATGCCCTCCCCCACGTACCAGTGCACGAACGCCCTCTTGGCGTACATCAGGTCAAACTTGTGGTCCAGGCGGGCCCAGGCCTCGGCGATGGCCGTGGTGTTGCTCAGCATGCACACGGCACGCTGCACCTTGGCCAGGTCGCCCCCGGGCACCACCGTGGGTGGCTGGTAGTTGATGCCCACCTTGAAACCAGTGGGGCACCAGTCCACAAACTGGATGGTGCGCTTGGTTTTGATGGTGGCGATGGCGGCGTTGACATCCTTGGGCACCACGTCCCCGCGGTACAGCAGGCAGCACGCCATGTACTTGCCGTGCCGCGGGTCACACTTCACCATCTGGTTGGCCGGCTCAAAGCAGGCATTGGTGATCTCGGCCACTGTCAGCTGCTCGTGATAAGCCTTCTCAGCAGAGATGACCGGGGCATAGGTGGCCAGAGGGAAGTGGATGCGGGGGTACGGCACCAGGTTGGTCTGGAATTCTGTCAGGTCGACATTCAGGGCTCCGTCAAAGCGCAGCGAGGCTGTGATGGAGGACACGATCTGGCTGATGAGGCGATTCAGGTTGGTGTAGGTGGGACGCTCGATGTCCAGGTTGCGGCGACAGATGTCATAGATGGCCTCGTTGTCCACCATGAAGGCACAGTCGGAGTGCTCCAGGGTGGTGTGGGTGGTGAGGATGGAGTTGTAGGGCTCCACCACGGCCGTGGACACCTGCGGGGCCGGGTAGATGGAGAACTCCAGCTTGGACTTCTTGCCGTAGTCGACAGAGAGCCGCTCCATCAGCAGGGAGGTGAAGCCAGAGCCGGTGCCACCGCCAAAGCTGTGGAACACCAGGAAGCCCTGCAGCCCTGTGCACTGGTCAGCCTGCAAGGTGGGAAGAGGAAAACAAGACCAAACTGTCAGTACTTCTCCATTTCAGATGCTACTGACTTGCCCAGGAAGATACGTATTTCCCCCAAGGATCTTCGACTTTTGGGGCATCTCTGCCCTCTCCACTTCCAGCCACAGCACTCTGTGATCCAAAATGACCTGCCCTCAGTAAAAGAGACCCCCTCCTGCCCTCTCCCTTCAGCTGCTTCCTCCTATGACCCTGGCAATCTGCTTGAGGGAAGGGGGAACACCAGGAAGCCCTGCAGCCCTGTGCACTGGTCAGCCTGCAAGGTGGGAAGAGGAAAACAAGACCAAACTGTCAGTACTTTTGAACTTCAGCAGCTACTGACTTGCACAGGAAGGCAAATATTCCTCATGGGATAGCAAATTATTTCCCCCAACAATCTCAGGCCCTGTGAGTCACTATGACCAGGTTGACAGAAAGGGACCCATTCCTGCAGGCATTTGGGGACACTCAGTAGAGACAAGCAGGGGCATGTGTATTCCAGGCACCAGAAATTGCTCCTCTCTGTGGCCACATGAGGACATTATTAGGGTGTTCCAGCACCACAGCAGGAACCAACAGGGTCAGGGACAAGGTGGCCCTGACTTGCCTGTTGGACACTGAATCATGGTGGATACCCCTGCTCTTGGGAAACACCTCAGCAGGTTCTGGAATAAGTCAACCACAGCTTCACCCCCTTCTTTTTCCAAGAGGGTGCAGCAGGAACTTATCCCACAAGAGCCCACGGGCAGCCAGCTCAGCCTTTGATGTGCCAGGAGCTCCCCGAGCAGAGCCGGTGGCGCAGCAGGTCCGGCCACCCCGGCGCCAGCACCAGCGTGGGAACCAGAGGTTCAAAGAGCTTGGGCAGCTGCACCAGTCAAACCAGTGCTGAACGAGCACCCAAACCATCTGTCCTGCCCCCCCTGCCCTGGCCATGGGGCATCCCACCCTCCTCCCCTTGGCAAGGCTTAGCACTAGGCTAGGACAGGGACCGAAGGCCCCTCCTGGGACAGCCCCACCCTCTGCCCCAAAGTGCTGATGGGCTGAGCAGGACCTGCCCAGGGACACCTGGAGCTTCCTTTTGTCCCCTCATCCCCCGCAGGGATGGACCCACCCCACAAGACCCTCACCAGCTTGCGGATGCGGTCAAGGACCAGGTCGATGATCTCCTTGCCGATGGTGTAGTGCCCGCGGGCGTAGTTGTTGGCAGCATCCTCCTTGCCCGTGATCAGCTGCTCGGGGTGGAAGAGCTGCCGGTACGTCCCGGTGCGCACCTCGTCTGCGGGGACAGCCCCGGGCCCCGTTAGCACCCAGCGCCCGCTGCCAGCGCCCGCCCCGCCTCAGCGCCCGCCCCCCGCGCCCTCACCGATCACCGTGGGCTCCAGGTCCACGAACACGGCCCGGGGCACGTGCTTGCCGGCGCCCGTCTCGCTGAAGAAGGTGTTGAAGGAGTCGTCCCCCCCGCCGATGGTCTTGTCGCTGGGCATCTGCCCGTCGGGCTGGATGCCGTGCTCCAGGCAGTACAGCTCCCAGCACGCATTGCCGATCTGCACGCCCGCTTGGCCCACGTGGATGGAGATGCACTCGCGCTGTGGGGGCACACACGGCACCGGGTCACCCCTTTTGTCCCACCCCAGCACTCACCGGGCTGGGAAGAGCCCCTCCCCAGGGTTAGATGGGGCCTGATCCTGCCCAGACCCATAGCAGGGAGTGCTCAGTTCTGGGGGTCCCATCCTGTCCCTCCCCATCGAGACGTGAGACTCTCCCCCACTGAGGAGCAGAGCGATAACGCCGTGGGCACAGGCTCAGCCCCCCCAAACCCCGGTTGTGCCCTTGCTCGTGTAGGGCTGACCCAGCACCATCCCAAACTCCAGCTGGAGACACCCAGGAGCTGAGGAGAGAGGTGCGGAGGGATCCCCGCGTTCGAGGCTAGACTGGGGCTGCCAGTGTGCACAGCCCTAAGGGGTACCAGGCACACAGTGGGTGTTCAGCTCTGGGGGACCCATCCTGCCCCCCAGTGAGGCGGGACCCTGCACTGGCTGGGGCCATTCATGCCACCACCACCTCCCGCGAGCCGAGAATTGGGGTTCCCCAGGGTTATTCCCGGTCCCCACCATTCCCAGTGCCCTCCGCCCGCGGATCACACAGCGACAGGGACACTTCAGCCCTTTTCTCAGCGAGCTGTTCATCACTTCCCGCTTCGCGGGCAACCTTGGACCTCAAGCAATGTGGCGCCACTCTCTTCTCCCCCAGCCCTTGCACAATCCCCGGACCGTCCCAGTCCCGCCGCGGCCCTTAGCCGCGGTTCTGGGTGCCCGGCTGGCAGCCAGCTCCACCCGGGACAAGAGCAAACTCAGGTGACCGGGAGGATTTTCCCCGTGGCAGCCGCTCCTGGCTGAGAGCATGGGACCTGCCCTCCCTGAATCGCCCCACGCCGACGTGACTCACTCACGCGTGTCCCGGCGAACAGAGCCGGGAGAAGGCGGCATGGGGGTCCCCCTAAACCCCCTCGCGGCCGGCTTCTCTCCCCAGGGGTGCTGTGGGCACGTGTTTAGAACCTGCGTGGGAGCGCAGGACGCGCAGAGACCCCCGGCAGGGAGCCCGAGGGGGATCGGCACAGCCCGAGGGTGGAAGCACCCCGAGCAGCGATCCCCAGTTCCGGGAGACACACACATCCCCACCTCGGGTCCTGCCCGGGACGAGCCAGAACTCGGCAACCCCACGGAGCGTCCTGAACACGCGAGGAGCTCCCAACCCCTCCAGAGCACAGCCCCACGTGCTGCTGGGGACATAGGGGGACCTAGCACGCACCCGCCCCTCAGCCCCCTGCGCTGCCCCGGGGGTCCCGCACTCCCAGGGGGTCCCACGCCACGCGGTGTCCCCTCATGACCCCGCCACGCCCCCAGCCCTCACCATGGCCGCTCGCTGCCCGAACTGTTACGAAGCCGTCGAGGAGGGAGGCAGGGGCTGCCCCGTTTGGCCCCCCGAGTTATACCCCAGGGGCGGGGCTTCCAGGGGGCGGGGACAGTAGGAGGGGCCATTGGGAGTTTGCTCCGCCCCTCCGAGCCACGCAGCATTCTGGCCACGGCTCCTCTCCCCGCCTCGATTCTGATTGGCCGGTTCGAAAGTTGGCGAGGGTGGGTGGGCGGTGACGTCAGCGGAACGGAATGCGGTGGGCGGGAGGCGGGGAAGAGGCGGGGCTTTGTGAGGAAATGGGCGTGGTCATGGGCGGGGAAAGGGGCGGGGACTGAGGGGCGGAGGGTTGGGGGTCCCGAGAGTTGGGAGGGGGCTCGGCGGGCAGACAAGGGGCGATTGGGGGGTTAGAAGGGTCGGAAGGCATTAGGGGCAACCCAGGCGGGGCCGGGGGAACTTTTGGGTGAGGGGGCTTTAGGGGGGGCTTTACCGGAGGCTTTAGAGGCGAGGGGCTTTGCGGTATTGGGGCGGGGGATTCAGTCGGCGGCAGGATGCGTCCCTGAAGCCCCCGGCCTCTGCCTCAGATGCTGCATCTGACCATTCCCCCCGGCCTCGCCTGGGCTGGAGGCCTCGGGGGTCCGGTAACCCCTCATGGCGCCCCCGTCCTCATCCCGGTCCCGTTCCCGTGGGAAGCCCCGCGGGCTCCCGTCGCGCCGGCTCCTGTGCCCGCCACCGCCCTGTTCCCTGCCAGCCCCGGGGCTGCTCCCCGGGGGAACCCACGTGGGGCAGTTCCTGTGGGGCAGGACGGACGGGGCCGGGGGAACATCTCACACCCACCCCCGGGGTGCAGGGCCCTGTCCCATCCTGCCTCCCCGCTCTGGGTCGGTTTGAAGAGGATAGGAGTCGCGTTCCAAAGGGCCAGAGATAGGTTTGGGACAGCATGGGGACATTGGGGTTGGCCCCGAGACAGAATTACAGACCCCACACTCCACGGGCAACATCGTGTCCCGCCAGTCGTGGGCACCCGCATATCCACTCACACTCTGGGCACCTCAGCGTCCTCCCCACCCACTGAGCACCCCCAGTGTCCCCTCATACCCTGGGCACCTCAGCGTCCCCCCCACCCACTGAGCACCCCCAGTGTCCCTTCATACCCTGGGCACCTCAGCGTCCTCCCCACTCACTGAGCACCCCCAGTGTCCCTTCATACCCTGGGCACCTCAGCGTCCCCCCCACCCACTGAGCACCCCCAGTGTCCCATCACATCCTGGGTACCTCGATGTCACCCCCTCTTCCTGGGCAGTGTGTGTCCCCTCACACCCTGGGCACCTCAGTGTCCCTCCCATCCCTGAGCACCCCGCTCTCTCCCCACTCCCTGGGCACATCCTCGGTGCTGGCACACTCCCAGGGCCGGGGTGCCCGTTGTCCCAGCACCACCCACTCTTAAGCCCCCGATGCCACCGGAGCCCTCCGACACCCCCCCGCCCCACGCCGGTTCCGGGCCCTGCTCTAGATCAGGGGATGCTTTAGGGGGGCCGGGCAGAGGGCGGACCCCTCCGACAGCAGGGTCTCTCCCACCTCGCCCCCACCCCTACACCGCCCCGCTCCTTTATTCCCGGCTTTGCCGCATTGCGGAACCGCCCCGCACGCAGGCGGTGCCGCAGCCCCCTCCCCACAGGCAGCGCGCTTGCAGCCCCCCGCACCCCACGGCTGCCCCCCCGCCCTTTCCCCTGATCCCCCTGTCCCCCGCAGTGCCCCCCACTCCCGGGGCCGAGTCTCCCTTTTGTTGTGGCCCTCGCAGAGCCGGGAGGGGGCGGGAAGGGTTGCGGGGTGGCGGGAGGGGGCATCGGGACACCCAGGCTGCGGGAACAGCGGTGACACCTCCGTGCTTCCTCCCGCAGGGAATGCGGTCACCCGCTGCCCCCAGCACTGGGGTTGGAGGGGTTTTCCCTCTGCCCTTCGGGTGGGGCGGGGGCGCGGGCAGGGGTGGGTGCCACCCCTCCGCGGATCCAGCCCCCCAGTGCCACCCTGGGCCAGCCGAGGGGCGGCGGGGCCCCTCCACCACACCACGGCCTCATCCGGCACCCCGGAGAGGAGCGACCCCCCCCTGAGCTGCCCTGTCTCTCCATCTGAATGAACCTGTCACATCGATGGTGGCAGCGGATGGACAGACAGACAGACAGAGCTGGGTTCTGCGGGAAAACAGGCTAAAAATAGCAATAGCCTGTGTCTGGGATGTCAGCCCTGAGCCACGACAGCTCCTGATGGGGCTGAGACCCCTGGATCCCTGGGGAGGGCGTGTCCCGGTCGTGGGGTTCGAGGTCACCAATTTGGGATCTTCAGGAAGGGCCCAAACTGGGGGAGGCTGGGAATCTCGTCTGTGCCACGGGCAGGAGTCCAGAAGCCAGGAAATCAGCCCACGCAGGAGGAGATGCCAGCTCTGGGAGCCCCCGAGTCACCCAGCCCTGGTGGGGACAGCCATGGGGACTCTGTGCAGACAGGGGGGACCCAGGGGGGGTCCAGGGTCTGTCCCACCCGGTGGCACCAGTGGGGTAGACATGGCAGGGGGAGGACAGCAACCGTCACCAGGAGCCACAGCGTTGCTACCAACAGTCAACAGAGCACAGGCGATGGGAAGTGCGGGGGGGGGAGGCTGGGAGCTGTGCCAGACCCCCCTGCACCAGCACTCACCCGGGCTAGAGATTTGGGGGCTGCAGAGCTGGTGACCTCCATGGCAGTAGGGTGGGCACTGGGCCTGTGTACCCCCCCTTGGCACAGCAGAGTGATCAGGCACTGGGGGACCTGGAGCTGCTGCCCCACCCTCGGGGTCAGGCACTGGGTGTCCCAAGGATGGGGCCTCACCCACAGCCGAGTGAGGGCCTGGGGATGGTGCCCCCACCGTGACAATAAGGCCAGGCAGAGATGGGAACCCGGCCTTGTCTGCCTGCAACCCCCCGCCCTGCAGGCCCCAGGATGGATGTTGGGGAAGGGGGATGTGAGGGGGGGGGTTTCCAGCCTGTCTCCTAGCAACCCCAGCAGTTGCCTGGCAGCAGTCGGTGTGGGACGTGTGGTTGCCCATATCTAAGGAGATGGGAGGGGGCTGGGGGGCACCGGTGGGACTGCAGCACCCAGTGCCCCTCACCCTACACCCCACATCCCCCACTGGGGCTGAGCCAGCCCCTGCCCTATGAGCACCTCCCACCCACAGCTCAGGGCAATAGGATGGGTGGAGACCCTCCTTAGCTTGGAGGATGGTGCCCGAGTCAGGCTGTAAGCCCCTAAAACCCCTGGCTTTGGGGACACAATGGGGACACCCCGACAGGCTCCACACTGGTGTTGAGCACTTGGGACTGAAGGGGGACAAAGGCAGGAGGCATTTCCCATGTAGGGATGGACTTACAGTGGGGTCAGGGCTAGGGGCTGAGCTGCTTTGGGGTCAGGGTGCCCCAAAACAGCCATTTGTAATGGGCACCAGCCTGGTGGGAGCCAAATCTCCTATTTTTTCTCTGCTTAGCAAGCCAGAACCACCTGGTCCTTTGTTCTGGTGGGCGATGCCCAAATCTCATCCCTTCTTTGTTTGCAGCTCTGCAGCCCCAGCAGCACCCCAAAAACAGGGCTGCAGCAGGGGCATGGGGCTGGCAGTGGGGACACATGGCTGGCAGCAGGGACATGGGCATGGTGGTGGGGAAATGGGTTTGGCAGCAGGGACATGGGAACCACGTATCTGCCCAGAAATGTGCATAATGTGGGAAACGCCAGGAAAAAAAACCAGGGATTTCTCAGCAGGGGGGGCGTTCTGGCAGCTCCACCTGCAGCAGCTGGGGCCATGCATGTGGTGTAGGGTCACTCCTCTGCAGGGACTGAGCCCCTCCAGCACCTCCTGGCTTGGGGAAACAACCCCCAGCCTCTGTGGGCTTTGCAAGATCAAACAGGAGAGGGAACCTCCCCAGGAGTGGGAAAGCCCAGGGCTGTGGGGCTGGTGGCTCGGGGGGGCTGTGCAGAGGCTGCAGCAGATGGAGGGGTGGCCAGGGGACGCGTGTCCCAGTGTCCCAGCTGTGTCCCAACCACCAGCTGCCACACAGCAGCTGCTGCACGGTCTGAGCCCCCAGCCCAACGCTGCCCTGGGGGCTTTTGTCCCCTGTGTCCTCCCGCTGTCCCTCACCCCCCGGCCCTGCTCGTCCCCAGCTGCCCGGGGGGTGACTCTTTGTCCCCTTGGCTGGGCCCCGCAGCGCTGGTTCCCACCGCCCGGGCAGACAAAGAGGCACTGGAAGGGCTGGGCACGGCAGGGAAAGGGCTGGGACAGGCACAGGGCCATGGCAGGGACGTGGATGAGAACCAGGGCACTGTGGCACAGCCAGGGATGGGGACAGTGTCCCTGGGATGGGGACAGGGGCTTGGCCAGGGATGAGAACAGTGTCCCTGAGGATGGGGACCAGGGCGTGGCCGGCTGGGAGTGAGGACCAGAGTGTGACAAGGGATGGGAACAACAGGATGGCTGGGGACAGGGACCAGGGTACGGCCGGGGATAACCAGGAGCTCGGGCAGTGGCCAGACAAGGGGGAGGGCTGCACCACCGGGGATGGGGACCAGGGCGCGGTCCTACCCCGGGTAAAGGGATCCCCAGGACCAAGAGACCCATTCCGGGCAGTGGGAGAATGGGATCGGGAAGAACGGCAGCACATGGGGGGAAGGGGGCCGTGGGGGGGATGGGGATCGCGGGATGGGGACCCGAGCGTGACCGCTGGCTCAGCCAAGACCGGCGACCGGGGCGTGGCAGGGACGGTGCCAAGGACACAGCCGGGGCCCCTCCGGCGGGGCCGGGCCGTGGCCGCCGCAGCCCCCGGGCCCCCCCTCCCGCACCGCCCGGCCTTTGTCTGCGGCTGCGGGGGGGCATTACCTCATTCCGGGCCACCAATGGCCGCGGCTGCCGCTGGCCCCGCCGCCCCCCCGGCCCCGCCGCCCGCCCCGCCCCGCCGCCGCTATAAAGCCCCGCACCGAGCCCCGCGCTCCGCCGCGCCTCTTACATCGACCGCCTCAGCGTCGGGCTGTGAGACCGCCCCGGACCGACCGCCGCCATGGTGAGGGGGTGCGGGGGGATCGGGATCTCTCTTGTCCCTATTCCCACAATCCTTATTCCCTTGTCCCCCATTCCCGCTGGTCCCATTCCTCCTACCCCCGGACCCGTGGTTTTCCCCGGTCCCAATCCCCGCCCTCCCATCGTAGCCTCCGGTTTTCATCCCCCCACCCTGGCCCCCGTCTCGCCGTTGTCTCTGGTCCCCAACCCCCCTGATCGCCGTTCTCAAGGGCTTGTCGTCCCCCCCCCCCCCCCCCCCCCCCCGGGATGAGCCCTCGGCGCCGGGACTGCTCCCGCACTGGGCGTGGCTCCCGCTACACCGAGTAAGATGTGTCACCCGGGACCCAGTCCCGAGTGTACCCCCTGTTAAATAGGCCTGGAAGGGACTTTCTGCCTCCCCCGAGCCCGCAGCGGGCGTGGCTCCCGTTAAACCGGGCAGGATGGGACCCCCAGGACTTAGTACTAAGCTTCTATAGGGCGTGGCTCCCGTTAAACCGGCCAGGATGGATCCCTGGCGCTGATCCACGGTACCGCACCGGGCGTGGTTCCCATTAAACCAGACAGGACGGGACCCCCGGGACCGAGCCCCGAACCTGAACCAGACGTGGCTCCCATTAAACCCGTCAGGATGGGTCCGTGGTGCTAAACCCGTACTGGGCGTGGCACTGGGTGAAAGGGGCAGGATCGGGCCCCCCATCTTTTGGTACCGAGACACCATACGTCCCTGGGCGTGGCTCCCGTTAAACCGGATAGGACAGACCCCCTTCCCCCCCCTTCCCCCCCCCCCATCCCGGTGCTGAGCTCTCAGTCTGCGCTGGGCATGGCCCCGGTTTTACGAGGCAGAAAGTGTCCCGGTGCGGGTGGCAGGGCTGAGTAGACCCCCCCTAGTGCGGAGCACCCCAGCCCGCACCAGAGGTCGAAGCACGGCAGGATGGGCTTCCCTCCTCCCCCAGTCCCGCACTGGGTGTGGCCGTGCTTCGACTGGGACCCGGGTGGGCAGGAGGAGTCCCCGGTGCTGAACCACCCTGGGGCTTTGCTGGGTCTCACCAGGACAGGGTGGGGCAGAATGGAAGCCCCGGGGCTCCCTGTCTCCCCATGGGCGCAGTCCCAGTCCCTCAGAGCAGGATGAGCCACAAGTGCTGAGCTCCCCATCCCCACAGGCAGGGTGCCAGCGGTGATGGGCACATGATAGGATGGGACCCCCCTGCACTGGGGGCACCTCCAGACGCCGAACAATGGATGTGTCCGGGCAGGATCTGGCCCCAGGCAGCCTTGGGGAGGAGCCGCTCCCAGCTCGGTGACAGCCGAGCCAGTGTTGGGCTGGTGCCGCAGCTGGGGAAGGGGACAAAAGAGGTGACCCGGTGCCGTGTGTGCCCCCACAGCGCGAGTGCATCTCCATCCACGTGGGCCAAGCGGGCGTGCAGATCGGCAATGCGTGCTGGGAGCTGTACTGCCTGGAGCACGGCATCCAGCCCGACGGGCAGATGCCCAGCGACAAGACCATCGGCGGGGGGGACGACTCCTTCAACACCTTCTTCAGCGAGACGGGCGCCGGCAAGCACGTGCCCCGGCCGTGTTCGTGGACCTGGAGCCCACGGTGATCGGTGAGGGCGCGGGGGGCGGGCGCTGAGGCGGGGCGGGCGCTGGCAGCGGGCGCTGGGTGCTAACGGGGCCCGGGGCTGTCCCCGCAGACGAGGTGCGCACCGGGACGTACCGGCAGCTCTTCCACCCCGAGCAGCTGATCACGGGCAAGGAGGATGCTGCCAACAACTACGCCCGCGGGCACTACACCATCGGCAAGGAGATCATCGACCTGGTCCTTGACCGCATCCGCAAGCTGGTAGGGGCACAGGGAGGGGGTGCAGATGGCGAGCGAGGACAAAGCCTCCATTCTGTCTCACTCTCCCCTCCAGACTCGCTGGGTTGGGTTTAGATTTAATTTATTAATTAATGTTAATCCTGTTGTGCAGTGGCTGCCATTGGCCGGCAGCGGGATGCGGCGCAGCTGGAGCCGCTCCACAGCGCCGCAGCCCCTGGGCGCCGCCGGTGCTGAGCTCGGCAATTCCCTCTTTGTTCCCACTTGGCTCCTGACGTGGCTGAGTCCAGCTGCGTCCGCTGGGGATGGGCTGCCCCGAGCCGGTCCCTCCCAGAGTCATGTGGCCCTGACAGTGCCTGGTGGTCAAACTTGTCCCCACTACACTGCTGAGCCAGTGGCAATTCTGCACCTTGAGGTGCCCCTGACCACTGTTTTACCCCAAAGGCCAAGCGGCTTCCCTGGGTGATTAACCATGAGTCAGTGGGTAACAGATGTAGTCAGTGGCCCCCTGTCACCCATCCTGCTGACGCTGCTTCTGCTCCTGGAAAGCCCCCAAATGTCCTTGTGAGGCCACAGAGAGGAAGGAGGAAATTCTGCTGCCTGGAGTAAACATGCCTCTCCACCTTGTCTCTCCTTGCAGGCTGACCAGTGCACAGGGCTGCAGGGCTTCCTGGTGTTCCACAGCTTTGGCGGTGGCACTGGCTCTGGCTTCACCTCCCTGCTGATGGAGCGGCTCTCTGTCGACTATGGCAAGAAGTCCAAGCTGGAGTTCTCCATCTACCCGGCCCCGCAGGTGTCCACAGCCGTGGTGGAGCCCTACAACTCCATCCTCACCACCCACACCACCCTGGAGCACTCCGACTGTGCCTTCATGGTGGACAACGAGGCCATCTACGACATCTGTCGCCGCAACCTGGACATCGAGCGTCCCACCTACACCAACCTCAACAGGTTGATAGGCCAGATCGTGTCCTCCATCACGGCCTCGCTGCGCTTTGACGGAGCCCTGAATGTCGACCTGACAGAATTCCAGACCAACCTGGTGCCGTACCCCCGCATCCACTTCCCTCTGGCCACCTATGCCCCGGTCATCTCTGCTGAGAAGGCTTATCACGAGCAGCTCTCAGTGGCCGAGATCAACCAATGCCTGCTTTGAGCCGGCCAACCAGATGGTGAAGTGTGACCCGCGGCACGGCAAGTACATGGCGTGCTGCCTGCTGTACCGCGGGGACGTGGTGCCCAAGGATGTCAACGCCGCCATCGCCACCATCAAAACCAAGCGCACCATCCAGTTTGTGGACTGGTGCCCCACTGGTTTCAAGGTGGGCATCAACTACCAGCCACCCACGGTGGTGCCCGGGGGCGACCTGGCCAAGGTGCAGCGTGCCGTGTGCATGCTGAGCAACACCACGGCCATCGCCGAGGCCTGGGCCCGCCTGGACCACAAGTTTGACCTGATGTACGCCAAGAGGGCGTTCGTGCACTGGTACGTGGGGGAGGGCATGGAGGAAGGGGAGTTCTCGGAGGCCCGTGAGGATATGGCTGCCCTGGAGAAGGATTATGAGGAGGTGGGGGTGGATTCTGTGGAAGGGGAGGGAGAGGAGGAAGGGGAGGAGTACTAAACTCACAAGGGTGCTGCTCGAACAGGGAACATAAACTAGTTGAAGGCCCTGCGGGGTCTGTAGCAGTGTGTGCGCCGCGCTCTGTCCTGTCAATGGTCTGTGCTTCAATGGAAAAGTCTGTGACGGACTCACCCGTCCTCTCCTGTGGGTCTGAATAAAAAGCATTCCCTGTCTTACCCTGGCTCTGGTGTTTTCATTCCCTGTGGCAATGTCCCTGCCTGGCTTCGACACTGTCCCCCACCAGCAGTTGACACAGCCCTGCAGTCCCTGCCTGTACCCAGGGTCTCCACCCTGTCCCTGAGCATGTTCCAGGTGTTGTGGTGAGCTCAGCACCCCACTGATCCCCCAAACTGGTCCTCCCAAACCCATGCTCCCTTCCTCATCCTGCTGGGCTTGGTGTTTTGACCCTACCCCAAGGGCTGGGGAATGGGAGAGGGTTGTGTTTTCTTAGTGCCAGGAGTCATATGAGCCCCATGTGAGCACATTGGGGGCCTTTACTCGTCTGGGTGGGCTGGAGATCCCTGAAAGCCCCCGTGTTTGACAGAAGTCTTTGGTATCTCTGTTACCTCCTCCTCGTGGGCAGGGGAAGGGTGCATTGCCCTGGGGGTGGGGATGCTCTGCCCACTGCAGGTGGGCGTGCTGGGGATGAGAGGGTTCCCTTCATCCAGTTCCCTGTCTGGGGATACACGAGGTTCCCCCAACACCAACCACAACACAGCCTTAAGTTCCTCTGGCTCTATCAGGGATGAGGAGATGGTCCCAGCCACTGGGGGGGAGGGAGGGAGAAATGTAGAAGTAGCCCCCCTGAACGGGGGGAGCCTCTTTATCCTTCCTTTTCCCTATGCTTTTACCCTGTCCCTCATGGCCCCATGCAGGGATAAATAATGAAAGGGAAGTTGAGGAGTGAAACTCAAGCAGATGCTGCAGCGGGGGGCACCCCCAGGACCCTCATTTGTGTGGTGCACCCCTCCCTCTTTTGCACCATGAGCTCAGGCTGACAAGCAGCACTCGGGCAAAGCTCCTCGAGTTCATCAGCAGCACTACCAGCTCCCAGGAATTTGTGTTATCAAACCAACTCCTTGATTTTTAAGGAATGACCTTGGGAAGTATTTTTTTCTGAAGAACAATATGTTTGTTATCAAACTTTCAAAGGAAGATGCAAATTGTAGCCAGGATAGAAAATTAGGATGACTAAAAAGCAAAGACTTGCAATGTTATAACCAGCAGGTCCTGAGTGAGACCCTCTGAGATCTCCTGGACCACAGCAGGCAGGACAACTCTCAGGAATGGTGAACTCAAAGTTTGGGATTCTCAGAGGATGAACAACAGAGCTTGGGCCAATCTCCCAGAACTTGGGGCTTAACCCTTGGCCTATTGAGAATACACAAAGGCTCTGATGTCAATACTGAATTCAAGGTGGATTTTTCACAGGTATTTACACCTGTACATGCTCTTCAGGTATGTGTGTGTGCAAGGGTGAATATTCTATAACACATGTGCTGGGAATGTTGCTCTCAGATTCTTAAGCACTTTAGAAGATTCATAAATAAAATAGGCCTGTAAGTGTATTATTGTGGTTATACCAAATTCTATATGAATATGTTGGTAAATTATTTAAATTAAACTCTAGATTAAGTGCTCTTAAACCTTTAAGCTTAAACTGTTGGTCAGTTTGATAATGGGGCAGGGGGTCCACTTTGCCCCTTTTGACTCAGAGGGAGGATCTCAATTATTATTCCATTTTATCCTTATCATTCTATTCCCATCCCCAGCCTCCCCTTTGGTAATTTTTGGCCAATTTTAGTTTTACATGGATTGATTTTAAATTTTAGCCCCATTTTCCTCTGTCGGTTTTTCCTATCGAGTGAGTCATAGGGGGAAGTCGCCAAGTGAATTTTGTAGCACTTTCACTTTAACATGAAACCTGCTTTTCCCGGTGATTCTTTTGAGTCACCCAAAACACTACGGTAACAGCATTCCAGGGCTGACGTGATGCAGGGGGAATCTGGGGGGGGGCGTGTAACGACCCCCCCTTCGGAACACCCATTCCACAAACACCAATAAACAGAACCAGCCCCATTTCTTCCAGGACCAGCCGCCACGCTGGCGTCTCTCAGAACCGAGCTGACCTCCAAGTGCCATCCGGGATCCCCACACTGAGAGCGGGTGGGAACCTGGAGCGGGCAGGGTTAGGAGAAGGGGGTGCAGCCCTCTCCTTGCCGGTGGGAACGGCGGGGCCGGAGCAGCCATGCGGCCACAGGGCTGGCGAGGCAAATGGCGGGGAGCCACGTCACCGCTGCAGTGCAGCTGCGGCGGATGCGGCCGCGCCAGCGCCGCCAGCCCGGCCGGGGTGGGCTCGGTGACCCCGGCGTGGGGTGGCTCCGGTGGGGCGGGAGGGGATGCGGGGGCTCACCCTTGGCAGGGTGCGCTGCCGAAGGGGCCGCTGGGTTTTCCGCAAAGCTCTTGGCAAAACAGGAAGGCGGATTACTGGGTGCAAATAGCTCCGGGGATTAGATGGGGGCTGGGGATGGCCACCCCCCCGCTTGGCTCCCCACCCAGTGAGTTCTCCGGGAGCTGCTCCACGTTGGGGGGCACAGTGGGACCCCAGCACGTCCCCTGTTTTGTGGCACTCTCGGTGGTCCCCCCGTGCTGCGGACATGGCTGAGACCAATCCCACCCTGAAAATCGGGGTCCGCCCCAACAGTGTGCGAACCCCGCGGGGGGAGCCAGGACCCCCCCATCGCAGTGGGATCCAGGGGTGCAGATGGGCTGGAAGGGGCTGGGGGTGCAGATGGATTTGGAGGGGTGCTGGGGGTGGGGAGGGGGCTGTGCAGGCTGCAGATGGTCAGGGTTGGACCCCCGGGGTGCAAATAAGGCAGGGCGGGGGGGCCGAGCGGTGCAGATGGGGCGGGGGGATCCGTCCGGAGAAGCCGATTAACAACCTGGGGACGGGGAGGGGGAAACGACACCGGGCGCGGCAGCACGTGCCGCCCCCCCACCATGTCGCAGTTTTCCTCCGCAGCGGAGCCGCACCGGGCGGGAGGGGCGGCGAAGGGGGGGGGAGGCGGGCGGGAACGGCAGAGCCCCCCCCATCCTACGCGACAAACGCATTACCGGGGGGGCAGAGGAGCATCGGAAGGTCAGACCCCCCCCGTACCCCGCACTCCCGTACGGGGGGGCCTTCGCAAGCTGGGGGGGTGGAGGGGGCTGCACCCCAAGACGGGAGGGTCCCTGTCCCTCCCCCCACCCAAGGCCCGCAGCGCGGAGGGCGGAGGAGGCGGAGCGCGCCACTCGCCTCAGCCAATCCGCGGTGCGAGCTCGCTGATTGACGGGCGCTGTGACCAATAGGAGCTCGGGGCGGGGGCACTCGGCCCGCCCCTCCGGCCGGTATATAGCGGGGCGCCCGGGGGCGGCGGTAGCTGGTACTTGCGTCGATTCCTTGCTTGTCGGGACGAGTAACCGAGCCTTCAACCATGGTGAGGGGAGGGGGCTGGACAAACGAGCAGTGGGGGAGACGGGCCCGGGAAATGGAGGAGTAAAGGAGGAGAAGGGCTGGATTTGGGGGGTGAGGGGAATTGGGGGAGAATGGGTGCGTGGGAGAGGAAGGGGAAGGGGTGGCAGCGGGGAGACTTCGGGGAGCGGGAAATGGGGCTGAGGGATATAAGGGTGGGGGGCGATCAAGTGGGAAAGTTGGGAGGGGATGAGGGTTACGGTGGGAGCCGTGGGTGGGTAGAGCAGGGATAGAGCGTGGGGGTGTTGAGTAGGGATAGAAGGTGAGGTCCTTGATGGAGGGAGCACCCCTGGGGGGGTCGCAGCATTCCCGGCTTGGCCACACGTGGTCTCCAGTAGCCCACCGGTGGGGGCGGGGTCAGTCCGACCGTTACCGTTCCCGCGCGCGGGAAGGCGCGCGGCGGGGTCACAGCCCCGCCCCTCGCCGGGGGCACAGCCCCGCCCCTCCCGCATATTCACCCTTCCGCCCCAAAATCCAAGCCTAGAGTCCCCCCAACCTCACCCCTCCCTGGAGCACGAGGCTCCCTTCCCTGTTTTCTGCCGGGCCTGTGAGGCTCCTCCTGCTCCGTGGTTCCTCGAGGGGTCCTGCGGGCCACGCTCCGCTCCGAACCCCCCCCCAAATCCCGGCCTCCCTCGCCCCGGGTGAGAGGAACGCGCGGAGCAGGTGGCGCGGGGTAGGGAGCGGCCGGGAATGTGCGCGACCCTCCGGGGGTGACGCCATCCGCCCATCCCCGCGGTTTCGGGTCAGCTGGTGCAGTCTGGGCCCCGCTGCAGCTCTCAGCTTCCTCTTCCTCCTCCTCCTCCTGACCTCGCCCTGCCCAGGCTGCCTGGCTGGAAAATGTCTTCCCTGGGCGCCATTTGGGAGCAGATGGTGGCAGCTGCAGGGCGTGGGACCCCCAGAGCGCTGCCCACAGGTGGCTGCAGTCTGTTCCCAAACATGGATGTCACCGCACACATCCCTCTGCGGATCCTGGCTGGCCCTAGCGAAACTCGGCCACTAGTTGGGGTGGCACTAAGGCACAACTGGGATTTGGGGGTGCTGAGCTTGAGCCCCTATGAGATCTCTTTATCCCCCAGAGGGCAGGGTCCCAGCTCCTGGAAGGGGCAAGATGGAACCCCCGGAGCCGAGTACACTCTGCACTGGAGAAAATGGATGTTCCCTGGGATAGGGGGTATCCTTGAACTGGGAAAGGAGGATAATGTGCAGCCACCTGCAGAGGGGTGTCCACATTGGAGACAAGGATGGAGGAGACTGGGAATAGTGGAGATCAGCAATAACCCTGGGTAACCACAGTACCTGGCTCTGTGGTGTGCAGAGTCTCAGCTCTTGAGGAGGGGGAGCAGGATGGGACCGCCAAAGCTGAGCACAGTGGGTGCATCTGGGCAGGATCTGGCCCTATCCAACCCTGGGGAGGGGCTCTTCCCAGCCCGGTGAGTGCTGGGGTGGGACAAAAGGGGTGACCCGGTGCCGTGTGTGCCCCCACAGCGCGAGTGCATCTCCATCCACGTGGGCCAAGCGGGCGTGCAGATCGGCAATGCGTGCTGGGAGCTGTACTGCCTGGAGCACGGCATCCAGCCCGACGGGCAGATGCCCAGCGACAAGACCATCGGCGGGGGGGACGACTCCTTCAACACCTTCTTCAGCGAGACGGGCGCCGGCAAGCACGTGCCCCGGGCCGTGTTCGTGGACCTGGAGCCCACGGTGATCGGTGAGGGCGCGGGGGGCGGGCGCTGAGGCGGGGCGGGCGCTGGCAGCGGGCGCTGGGTGCTAACGGGGCCCGGGGCTGTCCCCGCAGACGAGGTGCGCACCGGGACGTACCGGCAGCTCTTCCACCCCGAGCAGCTGATCACGGGCAAGGAGGATGCTGCCAACAACTACGCCCGCGGGCACTACACCATCGGCAAGGAGATCATCGACCTGGTCCTTGACCGCATCCGCAAGCTGGTGAGCGTCCTGTGGGGTCTTGTGGGGTGGGTCCATCCCTGCGGGGGATGAAGGGACAAAAGGAAGCTCCAGGTGTCCCTGGGCAGGTCCTGCTCAGCCCATCAGCACTTTGGGGCAGAGGGTGGGGCTGTCCCAGGACAGACCTCCTGCCGTCCTGGTGGGATCTGCATGATCCCTGTTGTGTCTGCAGGATCTATATGGATCTGTTGTGAGTCATGTGTTAGCCTGCAGCACTTACTGGCTCCCTATGGGGTCTGGATCCTCTAATTGATAATAATCGGCCCCTTCCCTTCCCCTTGACCTGAATCCCTTTACTCAGGACTCTGCAACCCCTCAGGTCAGGATGTATACCCTGAGCATGGCAATTTCCAGGAGTGCAATGGGAATCTGTGTCATTTCTGTCCCTGGAAGACCTTATTACATCCCTTTTTTAAGGTCATGTGAGGTTTCTCCTTGATCTGGACTCTGATCCTGCTTGACCAACTGCTTATGAGCAGCTGTGCCAAGTATTTAACTCTTGCTGGGACAGTTCAAGTGGATTCCCCTTTCCTTCAAGCAGATTTCCAGGATCATAGGAGGAAGCAGCTGAAGGGAGAGGGCAGGAAGGGGTCTCTTTTACTGAGGGCAGGTCATTTTGGGTCACAGAGTGATGTGGCTGGAAGTGGAGTGGGCAGAGGTGCCCCAAAAGTCGAAGATCCTTGGGGGAAATATGTATCTTCCTGGGCAAGTCAGTAGCATCTGAAATGGAGAAGTACTGACAGTTTGGTCTTGTTTTCCTCTTCCCACCTTGCAGGCTGACCAGTGCACAGGGCTGCAGGGCTTCCTGGTGTTCCACAGCTTTGGCGGTGGCACCGGCTCTGGCTTCACCTCCCTGCTGATGGAGCGGCTCTCTGTCGACTACGGCAAGAAGTCCAAGCTGGAGTTCTCCATCTACCCGGCCCCACAGGTGTCCACGGCCGTGGTGGAGCCCTACAACTCCATCCTCACCACCCACACCACCCTGGAGCACTCCGACTGTGCCTTCATGGTGGACAACGAGGCCATCTACGACATCTGTCGCCGCAACCTGGACATCGAGCGTCCCACCTACACCAACCTGAATCGCCTCATCAGCCAGATCGTGTCCTCCATCACAGCCTCGCTGCGCTTTGACGGAGCCCTGAATGTCGACCTGACAGAATTCCAGACCAACCTGGTGCCGTACCCCCGCATCCACTTCCCTCTGGCCACCTATGCCCCGGTCATCTCTGCTGAGAAGGCTTATCACGAGCAGCTCTCAGTGGCCGAGATCACCAATGCCTGCTTTGAGCCGGCCAACCAGATGGTGAAGTGTGACCCGCGGCACGGCAAGTACATGGCGTGCTGCCTGCTGTACCGCGGGGACGTGGTGCCCAAGGATGTCAACGCCGCCATCGCCACCATCAAGACCAAGCGTAGCATCCAGTTTGTGGACTGGTGCCCCACTGGTTTCAAGGTGGGCATCAATTACCAGCCACCCACGGTGGTGCCCGGGGGCGACCTGGCCAAGGTGCAGCGTGCCGTGTGCATGCTGAGCAACACCACGGCCATCGCCGAGGCCTGGGCCCGCCTGGACCACAAGTTTGACCTGATGTACGCCAAGAGGGCGTTCGTGCACTGGTACGTGGGGGAGGGCATGGAGGAAGGGGAGTTCTCGGAGGCCCGTGAGGATATGGCTGCCCTGGAGAAGGATTATGAGGAGGTGGGGGTGGATTCTGTGGAAGGAGAGGGAGAGGAGGAAGGGGAGGAATACTGAATGCTGGGTTCCTTCTGTTAACTGTCGCATGTCCACGAAATGTCTGCTTCAAACACTTGAGCTTCCTTGTGCACTGCGTCGGGTTTGGCCCTGTGGGCCTGGCCAGGGGTATGCTGCCCTCTCGGATGTGATCATGCAGATTTTCCATGTGTCTGTACCGTGTCTGTGAATAAAAGGCTTTAAGAGAAACGACACTGTGTTGCATACAAACCCTCTGTGTCAGCGCCTGCTCTTGCCTGGGCCGGCTGGCCCCATCCCGTGGGAACAGACTGTCCCTATTGTCTGTGCCCAGTGAGGCAGCTGGCATGATACTGCTGCTACCCGAGCTGGCCAGCCCTCTTCTGCTCTGCTAGCTGGGGGGGTGAGTCCCCACATTCCTGGAATCCACGCGGTGGGGCCTCACCGGGGGTCCTGCTGGGTTCCTTCATGAACTGTCTGTGCTTCCCCCCTAGGGGAGCCATGCCCTGCGCGGTGCCCCCAGCGCTCGGGCGCCCAGTCCTGCCCCCCGCGGCTCTCCGGGATTAACGCGCCCGGGATTAGCCGTGTCCCAGGATTAACTCCATCCCTGCTCCTAATTCCGGGGGGTGCGCTGGGGCCGCGGGCCCGTGGGAGCGGCGGGCGGGATCAGCCAATCAGCGCGCGGCGCGCCGCACTTCGACCAATGAGCTTCGCCTCATTCAAGCCTGGGAGCCAATGGCGGCAGGAGGCGGGGCCGGCCGGGCCCGTTCGGGTTGCGGACGCTTTGTAGCGAGGACCGGACGCGGGGGGCGGAGTCACGGGAGGGGCGGGGCCACCCCGGCGGCGCTGGGCTGGACTCGGCGGGCTCGGAGCGGCGATTCCCGGCGGTACCGGAGAGGCTGCACCGGGCTGGCGGTACCGGCCTTGCCTCCTGCCCCTGCCCGCAGCAGCCCCGCCCGGCCCTGCCATGCTGGCCGCACTATGGCCCCTGTGGAGCAGGACCCGCTGGCCGTGCGGGAGCAGCTCTTCCACGAGAGGGTCCGCGAGTGCATCGTGAGTTCCTGGGGGCCGCGGTGAGGGGCGGCGGGCGGGGGAAGGGCTCTGGTGTGGCGGGGAGAGGTGGGAAGGGGGCTGGGGGCTCGTAGCCCTCCATGGGACCGCCGGGATCCCCGGTGGCAGCTCTACGGCCCGGCCGTGGCAGTGCTCCACACCCCGCGCTTATCGGGGCCAGAGCCGGCGCGGCTGCGTGTGCCCAGCAGATAGCGGGGTCCCTGGGCTGGACGCTGCTGAGCCCCTGCCGCGACCCCTCTGCCGGCTCCAGCAGTGCCAGCTGCGGCCCTGTCGTGCTGGGAGGGCTGGGAGTGCTGGGCTGTGGTGGTGTCAGAGCTGGGCCAGCCCCATGCCAGGCTCCTTGTCTCCAGGCCAGCAGGAAGGGACCCTACAAAGCCCGTTAAACCTCGGGCACCGCAGAGGGAGCCAGCTGGGTCTGCTCCTCTGCTCCCACTGCCACAGGCTCAGGGATGGGAATGACCTGGATGTCCTGGCATCTCCTAAGGGCCTTGGGATGCTGCATGCGGGGCAGCCAAGTGGGCTGTGACCAGCAGTGCCAGGGCTACCTTGCCACAGCCACATTCGATGCCTGGTGGCCAGAGCCTGGCATCTCTGCCCTGGAGACCCCAGACGTCCATCCCAGGGAGCTGTGTCTCACCCTGGCTTAGCACAGGCAGCACAAAACTTGGCACGACTTCACTGAGTACAGGAGGAGTTGGGGCTCCCCCCACCCGGCAAATCGTTGATCTGTGGGGTACAGCCCATGGCAGGAGGGAACCTGCGGCCTGAGACCCTTCACTGGGTGGGAGTAGGAGCAGAAGAACCTGCTGGGCACTGCCCTTCTGGAAGCCCAGAGCTGGGCCAGCCCTGGGGGCTCCCTGCCACCCCCACTGGCAGATCCTGGGGACCCTCAGCGAGGGTCAGAGCACCCCCAGTCAGGCAGAAGGGAAGTGACACAGCTGCTTCCCATTGCACCTGTGCCAAGGTGGAGGATTCAGGCGACCTTTCCTCATCCTGACGCGTACCCAGTGGGATGAAAGGTCGCCGTGTTCCCTGAACATCGCTTGCTCTGGCTTGACCTCGGCGTTCCAGCGGGGGCGGGAGGGACACTGCAGATGTCCTTGGCGCCTGATTCAAGGCTGTTCCCGTGGCTCTTCTGGGTGCTGGTGCCAGCAAGGCAAGGGCTGTGGGACCGGGCACTTCAGGGATGTCCCACGGGGTCACAGATTTGCCTGCACAGGCTGATCCAGACCTGGGTGGGCTCTCAGGCCCCTGGCCTCGGTGCTGTGCCAGCTTGTGGGCATCCATGTGTGAACCCTGTGTGCAGCCCTCATTGAACAGATAGGTCTGACCACACGAGTGGGGTGTAACCAGGGCCAGGAGTGGAAAAACAAATAGGGTGGAGCTGACAAGCCCCAGGGCTGGCAGCATCACCAGGGGTAGGAGCCGGGTAGGAGTGCTGTCCTCAGGGCATGCCTACAGTGCCCACACTCCTCTGTCCCCAGATCTGTGCCCTGCTCTTTGCCAGCCTCTACATCCTCTGCCACTTCATCATAACCCACTTTAAGAAGCACACGGATTTCACAGGAGGTAAGAGAGAGGGAGCTGCCAGAGCCAGGCAGCCCTTACAGCCACATTGAGCCTCCCGAGGGTTCTTCCTGTTCCTCCATTGCTTTTGGCCTCCCCCAGGAGCCCTGGTCCTGCCACAGCCTGGTTGCTGTGACACCAATTGCTGCCAGGCACCCCCCAGCTGCCCTAGGTGGGAGCAAATTCCCTGGGAGGATTTCTGCAGCATTTGGAGAGAGGAGAACTTGGGCAGGGGGCAGGGAGCGATGCTCTGGGCAGCCCTACCTGCCCCAGCCCTTTGGTTTGGGATTTTGTCCCCGCAGTTCACGATGACGAGGATGCTGCTGTCAACAGGATTGCGTAAGTTTCTGCTTGTCCCTGATTCCTCTTCCTCGGCCAGGACACCGTGTCCTGTGGGTGTTGGTGATGCTGGGTGGCAGAGCCAGGCTGTGACACCCAGAGGAGCCCTGACCCAGAGGTGATGCTTTTCCCTCGGCAGGCTGGGGCTCTGTACCTTCACCCTGGCCGTGGCACTGGGTGCCGTCCTCCTCCTGCCCTTCTCCATCATCAGCAACGAGGTGCTGCTCTCCTTCCCCCAGAACTACTACATCCAGTGGCTGAACGGGTCCCTTATTCATGGTGCGTGCACGGGGTGACCCTGGGGTGTCCCCAAAATCTGTGGGTCGAAGTTGCCCTGCCTGGGAGCTCACTCCATGCTGTTCCCCCTCTTCCAGGCCTCTGGAATTTGGTCTTCCTCTTCTCCAATATGTCCCTGGTCTTCCTCATGCCCTTTGCCTACTTTTTCACTGAGTCAGAAGGGTTTGCAGGATCCAAGAAGGTGGGTGATCCTGCAAACCCCTGCCCCAAACGTGTCCCCCCTGTCCCCTCTTCTGTGGCTCCCTGCTAATCCAGCTCCTGCAGGGCATCATGGCCAGGGTGTATGAGACGTCGGTGGTGCTGCTGCTGCTGACACTGCTGGTGCTGGGCATGGTCTGGGTGGCCTCTGCCATCGTAGGCAACGACGCTGCCAGTCGCCAGTCACTCTATGGTGGGTGTTGCTGGGGTGTGCTGGGCTCCCCCTGCTCCAGGATCAGACCCTGGCAATGAATGGAAGAAGGGATCTCTGGTGCCACTGGCCTGATCCCACTGTCTCCACAGTTCTCTGGGAATATTATCTGCCCTACCTCTACTCCTGCATCTCGCTTTTTGGTGTCCTGCTTCTGCTGTGTAAGTTGTGTCCCCATGAGGCCCTGGTGGTGCTCCATGCAGTTGGGGTCTGGAGGGGCTGCGGTTCATGGCTGAAACCTCCAGGATCCTTCTGGGGCTGTGGGGATGGTGAGGCACCTCCTGTTCAGCCTCTCCTCCTACCACAGTGTGCACCCCCTTTGGCCTCTCCACCATGTTCACTGTCACTGGGAAGCTGCTGGTGAAACCCCGGGTAAGGTGTCCCCTGCTATCCCTCCGCCCCAGCTTTGGGGGTGACTGCCCCCAGGGCTGCCTGGTCTCCCACCTCGGGCATGGGGAGGCATTCACACACCCCTGCAGCCACTCACAGGCTCTTCACCCATCCCCAGCTCCTGGAAGACCTGGATGAGCAGCTGAGCTGCACGAGGTTTGAGGAAGCCGCTGTGTCCCACAGAATTCGCTCTGGTGGGTGCTGCTGGCTGGGAAAGGGGAGCATGGGGTGGACTGGGGGCCCCTCTACCCAACCATATAAGAGCCCTCATCCCCCCTGAGCCCCTTGTGTCTCCCCCCAGCAGGCAAAGCTTCCTGCTGGCTGAATCTGGACATGGAGATGCTGCGGGAGCAATTCTTTGCCATCCGGAGCAAGAGGCGGAAGCTGGGTGAGGAGCCTGGCAGGGGGAAGGCCAGGACTGGGTTCCCTCCAGCTTGGCACTGGGAGCACTGGAACCCTGGCAGTCCATGCTCTGTGGAGGCTGGGTGGGTGGGAGACGCCCCATCCTGGCACTTTGGGGCCTCCTCAATCTCCTGCCTTTCCTTGAGCGGGAGCTGTGCTCTCCTCTCACCTGGGCACATCCTCCCCACAGAGCTGCGGCACCGAGCATCGCCCTGGCAGAGGAACCTGGGCTACCCCCTGGCCATGCTGGGCCTCCTGGCACTGACTGTGAGTGGCCCTGGGCTCCCAGGGGAGCTGGGAGTTGTCCCCGTCCTCACCACTGCCCTCACTCCCTCCCTGCTCCTCCCAGGGAATCTCTGTGCTCATTGTCTGCTTCCACGTCCTGGAGCTGCTGCTGGATGATGCTGCCATGCCACGGGGCATCCAGGTACCCGGGTGAGGGGAAGGGACAGCTCAGGGTCCCTCGCAGATCTGGAGACCATTCCTCCCCAACCTGTGCCCTCCTCTTCCTGCAGGATGCATCCCTGGGCCAGGTTTCCTTCTCCATCTTTGGTTCCTTTGGAGCTGCACTGCAAGTTGTCCTCATTTTGTATCCTTCAGACGGGCACTTGTGTCCCCAGTGATGTCCCTTCTGTCCCCAGAACTATTCCCAGCGCCATCCCATCCTGTTTTCCTCCTTAACACTCCTTGCAGCTACCTAATGGTCTCCTCTGTTGTGGGCTTCTACAGCTCCCCTCCGTTCACTCGCCTGCTGCCAGAGCGGCAGGACACGCCCCTCACCAAGGTGGGAGCAGCAGGACGGGGCTGGGGGGCTCCTGTGGGGGTGCAGGACCCTGTTCCCCACAGTGTGTCCCTGTGCACTGCTTGTGGTGTCCCTGTGTGGGAGAGCAGTGTCCCACTGCCAGGCAGGATACACCCAGTGGTTCCCTGGCATTTGGGAAGCCCCTTCCCCAGCCTGGGGGTTCCCTGCAGCAGAACTGCCCCCCCAAACCTCCTCCTTCTCCCCAGATCATCGGGAACTGTGTCTCCTTGCTGGTGCTCAGCTCAGCACTGCCTGTCTTCTCCAGGACACTGGGTGAGCCTTCCAGAGGGATCAGGGTGATGCCTGGAGGGGGGTGTCCCCCAGGACTGGGGTGCCCTGACCATTGTACCCCACCCCTGTGCAGGGATCACCCGTTTTGACCTCCTGGGGGATTTTGGCCGCTTCAACTGGTTGGGAAACTTCTACATTGTCTTCCTCTACAACATGAGCTTTGCGGGGCTCACCACGCTCTGCCTGGTGAAAAGGGTGTCCTGGGCAGTCCAGGCAGAGCTCATCCGTGCCTTTGGTGAGGACAGGGACACGGGGACACAGGGATGGGTGCTGGGGTGTCCCCTGTCCCCCACCCTGGCTCTCACACTCTCCCTGTATCCAGGTCTGCACAAGCTGCCGCTGCCTGTGACGCGCTGCCGGACCCGCAGCAAACACTGCTAGGGCTGGGGGACAGGGACGTGTCCTCCCCACTGTGATGGCCCCCAGAGTGGCTGCCAGCCACAGAGGTGGCCGTGACATTGCCTGGTACCTCAGGGACATCAGAGCCCCTCAGAGAGAGCCGAGACCCCGTGGGCAGGGCCGACACCTCTGCCAGCCTCTCCTCAAGCCCTGCTAGGGCTGGGGGACAGGGACATGTCCCCCCCGCTGTGGTGGCGCCCAAGGTGGCTGCCAGCCACAGAGGTGGCCATGACAGCACCTCAGGGACATCAGAGCCCCTCAGGGAAAGCCGAGACACCTTTGGGGGTCACCTCCTCTTCTCTGTCTCAGTGTGTTGTGCTACTGAGCCTTGGCCTTGAGCCACATCCCCATCACACATCCTAAGGGGTGTGGGGTCACCCTGAGGCTGTGCTGGCTGCAGCCCCCCACACCCCCCGTTTACATACCTCGTGCAAGAATGGCCGGGACACCCCGACCTCCCCTGGCTCCTCCCTGGGGTCTGGTTGAGTTTTAAATATTGCCCCACCTGGGCACTGTCCTGACACTGTGGGAGGGGGTCGTGTGCTCCCTGCCCAGAGTCACTCCACACTCCATCCCTGTGTCACTCTCGGGCTGCAGGGGGACACTGGTTGTCCCCTGCCCATTCTCAGGCCCTTGGGGTCCCTAATCGGGGGGCCTGGGGTGCAGGGGACAGGCCCCCCCCCTCCCCCCCCCCCGGCAGCTTGATGTGATGAGTACATTTGGTCTCTGTTACCACGGAACTTGTTTGGAGAAATAAATAGTGACAGTTTTTATATAAAAATGCTTGAATTTGGGGGTTTTATTCCTCCCGAGGGCGGGACCGAGTAGGAAGGGGACAGGGGCGGGGTGTCCCTGCCTTGGGGGTTCACAGTCCTGCCCCTCCCTATAGCCCCGATGAGGCCATAATTAACCCTCTTCCTGGTTGGGGTTAACGAGCTTCTTCCAGGCAGGGCCACAGGCGAGGGCAGCCCTGCCTGCCGCCCGGGCTGAGGGACCCTGGGGGTGTTGGGGGGCTCCGGGAGCCTTTGAGATATGGGCTGATGTACCCCACATGAGGGGCAAAGCAGAGGCTTCACCTCCTGGGATGGAGGGTCAGCGGAAACTGCCGAGAGCCGGCCCCCCACCCATCCTGCCCCGGCTGGGGCTGAGCCAGGCCGCCCCCCGCCCCTCCATGGCGGGGGTGGGGGGCCCAGCCCCCCCCCCCCCCCCCTCGGCTGGGGCCGAGCAGGAAGCACAGGAAACCTGGTTTATATTGCAGGAAATGAGGCCATCGGTGCCCGCGATTTCCCCGCGACCTGCTCCCCTCCCAGTCACCCCGGGTTGGCACCGGGGCTGCGGGGAACCTGTGAGGGGGCTGTGGCGGCCGGGACCCCCCCGAACCTCTCCCAACCCTCCACTACCCCTCTGCTGCCTCCTGCCCAAGCCGGAGCCCGCAGTCCCCTTGGGCGCTTGGCCGGGATGTTCCGGGTGTTCTGGGGTGCTCAGTCGGGGGACACGGTCCCGGTCCCGGGGGTGCCCCGCTCCTGGAGGCGTCCATGTCCCTGTTGGAGCCCGGTGCCAGTTCTGGAGCAGCCCGACCCCGTCCTCGGCGGTACCTGGATCCCTGGCGGAGCCCGGTCCCGGTCCGGGGGTGCCGCGGTCCCGGGGCGCGGAGGGGCCGGCCGGGGCAGGGCAGCCCGGCGGGGGCGGCCCCGGGGGATGTGGCCGCCGCTGCCGCCGCTCCCGAGGGCCGGGTCCGAGGCGGGGCCCGAAGGGGCTGCCCAGCGCCGAAGCCGAGCGGCCACGGTGGGGGCAGCCCGGCCGGGGCGGCTGAGGGCGGCGCACGGTACCGACCGGCATCCAAGGCAGCCGGTACCGGGGGCTGGGCCAGGAACGGGGACGGGGACCGTGGGTCGGAGCGAACAGAGGGGACCGGGGTAGTGCCAGGGAGCCAGTCCCGGGAGCGGGGCTGTGACAAGGGGACGGAGCAGGTGCGGATACCGGCGGCACAGACTTAGAATAACGAGGGTCCTCGGTGCAAGGGACAGCGGGAGGAGAATAAGGACCGGGACTGGGAGAGAGGGGTCCCCGATCCCAACAAGCAGTGATAGGAGAGGTCCCAGGACCAGAACGGCGGTGATCGGATCGGATTAGGTGGGGTTCCGGTACCGGAGAGCAGTGCGGGAACCGTGGAGAGGAGGCGGCATCAGAGTGCGGGATTTAGACAGGAAGGGGGTCAAGGCTGGGACGCGGGGTAAGATCCCGGTGCCGGTCCCGGGGGAGCCTCAGGAGCCGGGCGCCCAGTGCCAGTGCCAGGGCAGTGCCCGGAGCTGGGACGCAGTTCTGCGAGGGCTTTCCCTAAGGCTCGGAGTGTGTCAGGGACCAGGACCGGACCAGGGTGCAGCGCCAGGCGAGGGGGTGCTGATACCGTGGGCGCGCAACCGGCGGCGCTCCGAGTGGGTGGCGGAACCGGAGGGGGGGGCACGGGGGGGTGGTCAATCGTCCCGAGCGGCCGCGGATCCCGCAGCAGCGACGGGACCGTGGGTGTGAGAAGGAAACGGCGCCGACCCGCCCCTGGCACCGAGACCATCTAAAAGCTCCGGGGCCGCCACACCGGGACCATGCCCGCCCCAGCCGCCCGTGCCCCCGGCGACTGAGCGGGACCCGCGGAGGCAGCGGTGCCCGGCGGGCGGGATGCCCCGGTGGAGGCCGCTCGCCCTCGTCCTGCTCGGGCTCGCCGCCTGCCTGCTGGCCGCACCGGTGCTGGGCTGCGGCCCGGGTCGGGGCCCGGTGGGGCGGCGGCGGCTGGGGCGGCGGCAGCTTTCGCCTCTGCTCTACAAGCAGTTCGTGCCCAACGTGCCCGAGCAGACACTGGGGGCGAGCGGGAAGGCGGAGGGCAAAGTGCTGCGGGGCTCGGAGCGCTTCAGGGACCTGGTGCCCAACTACAACCCCGACATCATCTTCAAGGACGAGGAGAACACGGGGGCGGACCGGCTCATGACCGAGGTGGGGGCTGCGCCCGGCCCGGCCCGGTCCGGCCTCGCTCCCGGGGGCGCGGGGGCGCGGGGGCGGTGGAGGGATGGGCGGGATCACAGCGACCCTCGACAGGGCTCATAGACCTTTCTCAGTCGGCACCGACCCTCTCAGGGGCTCACGGAGCTTTCCTGGTCGCCACTGATCCTCTCCAGGGCGCACCGATCATCCCGGGGCTCACGGATCCTCCCGAGTGGCACCGACCCTCTCCGGGACCACGGAGCCTCCCGGGGCGCAGGGTCCCTGCCGGGGCTGCACGGTGCCTCACCCCGGTCCCCTGCTCCCTTCCACGGCCCTTGGCCGGGGGATCGGCAGCACCGGAGCCCCGGAACCAGGCAGTCCCTTCGCATTGTGCATTCGGGACCGTCGGGGATTAATGGGACGGGATGGCACCGGGGGCACGAGGCACCGGAGACTCCACTCCCCCAGCGCTGCCGCGCCCCGGCCCCAGGGTCAGCGCGGAGGGGGAGGCCCGGGTACCCCTGTATTCGGGGGGAATCCGGGGCGGCAGGAGCCCGGGACGCGCCGCGCACCCGTCGGGATGCTCACGGTTGCCATGGCAAGGGGCGGCCCCGCGGTCGCCATGGCGACGGGGGATGCTGCGAGTGGTCCAGGCGGCGCCGGCAGCTCCCGCGAGCCGGGACGGCGGAGGCGGCGGGGCCGGGGCGGCGGGGCCCGGCGGGGCCGCGGGCACGGAGCCGGCCCGGGGTGCGGGTGGCTGAAAGAGCCCTTTGTGGTCGCGGCGGCATTCCCGGGGCCTGAGGTCAGCTCCGGGCTGGAAGGCGCCTATTGTGGCCGAGCCGGGCCGGGCCGGGCCGAGCGCATTCCTGCCCCCCCGCCGCTGCCGCCCCCCCGGCACGGCCGCCCCGGGCCCGCGCCCCGCACTCCCGCCCCCGCGGCCCCGCGCTCCCGGGAGCCGCTTTGTTGAACGGGGGAGAGAGGGGGGGGAGCACTGGGGCACTGACGGACGCTGTGACCTCAGCAGCTGCGGGGGGGGACGGAGACAGCTCCGACCCCTGCACCCCATGGCGATGCTGCCAGTGCTGATGCGCAGAGGGACCCCAGAACTGCCTGGGACGCCCCACTCTCCCCGTGTGCCCAGACCCGCTGCCGGTTCAGGGTCAGCTCTGCTTCACAGCCCCCCCACCAGGTTAATCAGTCACGGCCGTGGCCGCGGGGAAGGTGACACCGTTCCGGTGCCTGTCCCGGCCCCTTGCCTGTTCTGCCCAGCTGCCCGTGGAGCAGTTCCACCACGGGACCCCGGGGCACGTTAACGTTCAACCTGCATCCAGGCAAGGGGGCAGCTTGGCCATGACCCTCTCTGCACCCTGGGGATCTGCCCCCACAGCAGCCCCTTTGGGCTCCCTCAAAGCCCTTTGCAGGCCTGGTATCTGTCTGTCCCTGTGGGACCTGTCCCCTGTTTGTTGTGGGGAGGGTGACATCGGTGCTGGCATGTCCCCACAGCGCTGCAAGGAGCGTGTGAACTCGCTGGCCATCGCAGTGATGAATATGTGGCCAGGGGTGAAGCTGCGGGTGACAGAGGGCTGGGACGAGGATGGGCACCACCTCCCCGACTCTCTGCACTACGAGGGCCGGGCACTGGACATCACCACGTCCGACCGCGACCGCCACAAGTACGGCATGCTGGCACGGCTGGCCGTGGAGGCTGGCTTCGACTGGGTCTACTACGAGTCCAAGGCACACATCCATGTTTCCGTCAAAGCAGGTACCACATAGAAGGGGCTGCCACCAGGGCAGGGGGCTGCCATCCCCATAAACATCCCAGCCCACAGCGTCACAGCTCCTGCTGCTCCCCCTTGACATCCTGGATCCGTGTGGGCTTATTGCTCCAGTTGGTGTCTGGCCCCAGTGGGTTCAGCCAGTCCAGCTCCCCTTGGCCTACCTGGCCCCCCGATAGCCAAAACCTCACTTTCCCCCCCAAATTTTGGCCAGATGGAGACAAACTTGCGGTTCAGCTCCTGGTGAGGGGAATAGCAATGCAGACTCCAGTCCTGCAGCCTCCAGCCCCGCAGGCTCCAGCCCCACAGTTACTCCAGCCTGCAGTTCCCATCCAGTCCAGAAGTGACAATTGACAGAAAGTGAAAATGGCCATAAATGTCACCGTTCCAGCCCGGAACAAAGGGCGTCAGTGCAGGGCGGACAAAGGGGCCCTGCAGTGTTCAGGAGCTGCATGCAGGAACTGGGGGAGCTTTGGAAAATACCCGCTTTGTTCCGGGGGTGGTTTGGGGGTCCGGGGGTTGCCGTTTCCCCTCTGGAGGTGGTGGCCCGGTGGAGGTGGCTGATGGGGACACCGATAACTTTCTCCATCCTCCCAGATAACTCGCTGGCTGTCCGCACCGGTGGCTGCTTTCCCGGCCACGCCACCGTGACGCTGGAGAGCGGCGAGCGCCGGGGCCTGGCTGACCTGCGCCAAGGTGACTGGGTGCTGGGCGCCGAGCCAGGCGGGCGCCTGGTGCCCACTGAGGTGCTGCTCTTCCTCGACCGGGACCTGGGCCAGCGCGCCTCCTTCGTGGCCATCGAGACGGCCAGCCCAGCCCGCCGGCTGCTCCTCACCCCGTCCCACCTGGTGTTCGCTGCCCGTGGGGCGGCCAACGGCTCGGCTGCCTTCCTGCCCATCTTCGCCCGCCGTGTGCGCCCCGGTGATGCCGTGCTGGCCCACGGGGCTGGCGGGCAGGGGCTGCGCCCCACGCGGGTGCTGCGGGTGTCTCGGGAGGATGGCGTGGGGGTCTTTGCCCCCCTCACCTCTCACGGCACCTTGTTGGTGAATGGCGTGCTGGCATCCTGCTACGCCGTCCTAGAGAGCCACCGCTGGGCTCACCGGGCGTTTGCCCCCCTCCGCCTCTTCCATGGGCTCCTCTCGCTGCTGCCAGCCCACCCCGAGGTGGGCAATGGGACGGTGCCAGAGGCGGGCATGCACTGGTACTCCCGCCTGCTCTATCGCCTGGCTGGGGGCGTGCTGGGCCAGGAGGCCCTGCAGGTGTAGGGGTCCCTGCTCCCCCAGTTACCACGTGGCAGGCGATGCCGCACACTGGACGCCACACGGGGGACTCCAGCCCTGGACACCCCTCGGACCCGGGGAGGAGGGACAGGGGCACCCCCGGGGAGGTTGGGGCTCAGCACTGTCCTGGGGCACGGGGTGGAGGGGATGGGATGGAGGGGCACGGGGTAGCCCAGGGACCTGGCTCAGCCCTGTCCCGTGTCCTAGAGCCCCCCACGGCCAGGTCCCCACTCCCGGACCCCCACATGCTCTCCCAGTATTTATTGCTTTATTAACCACTGCGCTGGGGCCGGAGTTGGTGCTTGTCAAGCCACAGCCAGGCACCACCAGACCCTGTCCTGTGGCCAAATCCTGCTGGAGGGATGCCAAAAACACCCCAAAACTGAGCACTTGGCAGCAGTTCCTGCCCATCCCCTTGTTCTGTCTGTCGCTGTCACCCACAGCATCCCTGTCCCTGCACCACGGGGTGGCTGGACGGGGTGTCTGCTGTGGGCACTGGGTGTCTGCCACAGGCACACGGATCCTGTGCCAGGTCCAACTCTAACCATGCTAACCGCTAACCTGCCCTGCTTGAGAGTTTTATTTTTCTATTTAAAAATGGTAATATAAACGTTCCCTATGCCTGCCTGCCCCAGCAGCAGGGCTCACCCCATGGGGCAGGAGGCAGCCTGCTTTTAACCACTTCAGTTTGAAAAACAAAAGAAATACTACTATTTAATTGTTTGGGAGAATAAAGAAAGTCTATGGCCCTATTGGAGCTTTGGCTGGAAGTGGGGGATGTGTAAGGCTGGGCTGAGGAGTCTGGAGGGGCTGGAACTGGCCATCCCAGGGGGCTGGGTATCCCTGGGGCTGGAGTATGCCAGAGGCTGGGATTCATTTGTATGGGGGCCAGGCATCCTGAGCAGCTGGGATATCCAGCTGGGGTATCTTGGGATTGGTTATTTCTGGACATTTCAGGGGGCTTGGGGTATCCCTGGGGGTTTGACACCCTGGGGCTCTGGGGGTCCCTGGTGCTGGAGTAGGGAGCCCAGTTCCCCCCCAGCCTTTCTGACCCCGAGATGGGCAAAAAACTCACTCTCCCTCTAAATTTTGGCCAGATGGAGACAACCTCGTGACTCATTTTCTGGTAAGGGGAATAGCAATGCAGCACTCAGGGGCTGGGGTATCCCCAGCAGGTTGTCGGGCCCTGGGGCTGGGATTGGGCACTGCAGGAAATTGGGGTATTCCCAGGCTGGGGATCCCTGAGGCTTAAGTCGGGCATCGCGAGAGGCTGGGGATCCCTGAGGCAGGGGTCAAACATCCTGAAATATCCCTGGGGGCCGTAGTGCTGAGAGAAGCCGAGATGGGGACCTCGGGGAGTAGGAGGTGGGTGTTCCCAGGGGTTCCCGGGCCGGGACAGGTTGTGGGGGGACATGGTAGGGGGAGGGCAGGACCAGAACCCTCCCTCTCCCCCCAACTCCCACTCAGATGTGCGACCACCACGTGGCCACGGCCCTTCCCTCCGTTTTCATGAATGGAGAGCCCCATTGGCCAATGCGCCTGCGCGGCCTCTTAGCCCCGCCCTCCCCGCCCGGTTCAGCCAATGGGAGCGCGCGGGCGGTGTTGTGGTCACGTGCGGCCGCCGGTGTAGTGGCGGCGGCCCCGCCCCCCGACACGGCGGGCGCTTTTATTGCGCCGTTTTCCGCGCCCGCCCGCGCCGCCCGGCCCCGCGAAGTTCTCACCCTCGGTTACCGCGCCCTGTGTCAGCGCGAGGGGGCTCGGCCTGGGGGTGTCCGGAGCTCCGTGCTGCCCTCTGGGGGTCCCTGCCCGGGGGGATGAGTGAGAGCGGGGCTTCTCCACTGGTGATTACCGGGCACGGTGGGTGCTGTGGCCCCGGTGCCAAATCCCCTGGAGCCCCCCAGGAAAGGGGTTCCCGTCTCTCTGTCCGGCTCCGTCCCCTGCCCTGGGGTGAAGCCGGGACCACCCAGCCGTGTTGTTTCCCCCCACCCCGGTAAAACATCCCTGGCTCTCCAATTTGTGAAGGGAAAGTTCGTGGGGTGTTAGGAGCCCATGGTGGAGAGCAGTAAGTCCCACGCGGGAGGGGTCTCTCTTCCTAATGCCCCTGTGGGGCCACGGGTGATGAGCACAGATGTGTCCCCACTTCTGTGGGGAGTGGGTTGTGCCCCAAAACCTTTTGCTGGGGGCTGAGGTGCCTCTGAAATGAGGTGGAAGTGGGTCTGAGCCTTGAGGGGAGGATTCGGGGGTCCCAGGCAGCCCCCCTGACCTGGTGTCATCCTTGCAGCCCACAACAAGATGGTGGTGGTGGGCAAGGTTGAGTTCCATGACTGGGCAGGTAATGCTGGGGTAATTTGGGTGTGTTGTGGGGATGCTGGACTCCCAGCTGCCCCTGCCACTGGCTTTGTCCTTCCTCCCCCCCACAGGACGAGTACACCATCCTGCCACACTCCTTCATCATCGGCATCCACGGCTACATCCTGGTCTACTTGGTGACATCCCTGCGGAGGTGAGGAACCCCCGAGACTCTGGGATGAATCACCTGGGACTGGGGGAAGAAGTGCCTGGATGTCCCCTTGTCCTCAAAGCTTCCAGGTGGTCCAGACCCTCCACAACAAGCTGTACAAGAGCCGGGGGAAGACACCGTAGGTGCTGTCCTTCCCAGAGAGGGGGCCCAGGGTGGTCTGGGCCCGGATCCTGCCTGTGCCCACAGCATGCCCGTGGTGCTGGTGGGGCACAAGGCAGACCTGGCCGTGCTGAGGGAAGAGGGGCTCTGGGGGTCCCACCTGTGTGTGCAGCCCAGCGGCACATCCTGCCTGTCCCCTCCTGCTCTGCTGTGTCCTCAGCTGGGAAGCAAGGACAGATGAAGGGAAGAAGCTGGTGGAATCATGGGGGGCCATTTTCCTCAAGTTCAGCCAAGGAGAGCCAGGTGTGGGGGGCAGAGCCCACCTGGCATTGTGAGCAGAGTTCCCAATGTGCTGGCACTGTCCCCTTGTCCTCAGGTGACCATGGGAATCTTCATGAAACTCACTGAGGAGAAGAACTGGGTGGACAGATCCACCAGCTGCCACCTGATGTGATCCCTGGGATGGGACAGATCCTTCCCCAGAGCCTTCACCCAGACCACAGCAGTGGCTTTGGGGAGGCCATGTGGTTCTGCTGTGGTTTGGAACCCCTCACTTTGCACAGGCTGCGGGGCTCACGGGGGGCTGGGAGCAGGCTGGGGGTTCTGTCCCAGGCAGGAGCCCTCAGCTCATCACTGCTGTCCCCCACACACACAAGGACAGGTCGGGGCCGTTCCTGCTCTGGCAGCCAGGGCTGAATGCGGGTGTTGTTCCCAGCACAGGGCCGCAGCCCGGCTGGGCCGGACCCGTGGGAGTCAGGGCTGAAACAATTAAACGTTGTTTTGTCTGTAAACCCCTGGACTGGGGGGGCTGTTCCTTGCTGGGGGAGGAGGCAGCATGTGAGGCCCCCTCCAACACCCCAGCACGGGGGTCCCACCAGCCCTGGATGTGCTGTGGGGCTGAGCCCCCCTCCTCATGGGGCTCAGCGCCCCCAGGGCCTCACTGGGACCTTTGGGAGGTGTCTTCAGCCCTGTTCCCCCCATTTCTCTCCCTGAGAACTTCAGCTCCCGGTTCATGAGTGTGCTGGGGGGGGCTCTGGCTGCGGTTCCCCTTGTGGCTTATCTCCACCCAGTCGGGCTAATTATTGCTAATTACCCAATTATGATGGTAAAGAAGTGCAGGAGCTGCTGGGGGGTGTGAAGTCGGCTATTGGGGTGATGGGGCCAGGGTAATGCAGTCCAGGGGCTCAGGGGGGCTGCACCCCCTCAGTAACCTTCCCAGATCTCTGGGACTGGTGGTTTGGGCTCCCGGGGACCCTGCGTCTGATTCCCCTACCCCGTCCCGGGGGGGTTTCAGGGTCCGAGGGGGCTGATGTGGCCCCACACGGGGGGTACCGGCCCCGTGTTACTCCTTAGGGTCTGGGGTTCACGGGGTCGAGGGGTGTGTGTGGGGCTCACGGTAACCGTGCGGGGGCGGGGAGCAGGACCGGCTGCTCCGGAGATACCGGAACCGGGTGAGCGCGGTGCAGGACCGTGGCTCAGCAGCAGCACGCGGTGGCCGAGAGCGGGGACTAGGACCGAGCTCGGCGGCTGCTACCGGGGAGAGACCCCCGGAGCGAGCTCGGCGGCTGCTACCAGGGATTCCAGGACAGGCACAGCGCCTACTCCAGGGACACCGGGACCGGGAACACCGACACCAGACACAGTAGCTGTTCCGAATACACCGGGACCGGTCCCGGCGGCTGCTATGGGGAACTCTAGGACCGGACACAGCGGCTGATAACGGAGACACCGGCCCGGGGCACAGTGGACGGTCCCGCTCTCACCGGTTCCCCATCCCGGAACCCACCCTCCCTTCCTCTAAGCCCGTGGCCATCGCGGTCCCGGAGGCCTCCTCCCTCTGTCCACCCTCGGGGCCGGCCCGGTGCCGGTGCCGGGAAAGGGGCGGAGCCCCGCGCCGCCGGCCCCGCCCCCTCGGTGCCCACGTGCGCTCCCGCCCCGGCGCCGCCGGGGTTAAGCGCGGCGGAGGGATCTCCCCCCCCGCCCCGCCCGGCAGCGTGCGCTGCGGCCGCGCGCGCGCCGTCACACCCCCCGCACCCCCCCCGCGGCCGCAGCGCCCGCCCGCCGCGCACCGTCTCCCTCCGCCCGCAGCCCCCGCCGCCCAAAGTAGTGCGGGAGCGGCGGCGCCCCCCGGTCCGCGGCTCCCCTCTAGGACCCAGCGCGGCGGCGGCCCCGGCGGGGCGGGCGGGGCGGGGCGGGGGCGGGCGGCGGGACCTACTTTCCTCTGGAAATGGCCGCGCCGGGGAGCACCGAACGCCCCGCGCCCCGAGGCCCGTCGGCGTAGGGCGGCCGCGGGGGTGAGCACCGGGCGGGGGGCGCGGGAGTGCAAACGGCCCCGCCGGGGGGCCCGCGCGGGCGGGACGGGCCCCGGCGGCCCCGGAAGGAGCGGCCCCGCGGTCGTGCGGGCTTGGGCCGCGCCGCCTCCGCCGTGCCGCCGCTCCCGGTAAGGCCTGACCGGGGCCGGGCCAGAGCGCGGCTCCCACGCCTTTGTGTCCGGTACCGCTGGGGCCCGGGCGGCTGCAGCGCAGGTACGGCCGGGCCCGTCGCTCGGGGCCCGGTGCCGGTGCCAGCGTAGGCCGCGGTGGGCCGGGGATCGGGGCCTGGCCGGCTCGACCCCCCGGTTGCACCGGGGAGCGGGGAAAGCGTGGCCCGGGCGCGCCGGGGAGGGTGCGGGGGGGGTGTCCCCGCGTGGTGCTCCGGCCCAACCGGGGGCGCGGGCCGGGCCTCCCCCCGGCCCCGGAGCCTTTCCCGGGAGGGCCCCAATACCCCCGGCCCCGGAGCCTTTCCGGGAAGGCCCGAATATCCCCGGGCCCACCGGGAGCCGGGAGGGGGGAGGTGCTGGGTGGGACACGACGCTCGTACCCCGCGGCCGGGACCCCGCCGGGGGCTCCCTCCGCCCTCCCGCCGCCGTCTCGGGTTTGTGGGGGGCTGGCGCTGCCCCAGCGCGTTCCTCCGTCCCTGGTGCCCTGAACTGTGAACTGGGGGCCTCCCGTGACCGTGGGTCCCCTCCAGATCTCCCCCCTCACCCCGTGTGTGGCTCGTGGTCAGGTTTGGGGTCCCCTCCCCTGCCCCCGCGGTGCCGGAGCCGTCTCGGGCTTTTGGGGTGCGCGTGAGACAGTGGTGGGAGGGGGTGGCTGCAGAGCAGGGCATGGCTGCCCCCCGGTTTGTGTGTCGTGTTTTGGGGTGAGTCTTCCCCCTGTATCTGTCTCGGGACCCCTGTATCCTACTGTGCAGGATTAGTGCTGCGCCTGAGGAAGTAGAGGCACAAGCAGGTGTTGGTGGTGGGGACCCCGTTTTCTGCTGAATCCTAAATTCTCCCCAAAGATCCCCCACGTGGGAGGCACTGGGGGGATCTCAGCTTCGCTGTGAACACTGGGTGTGCTCCTGAGGGGGTCCCGAGGGCTCCTCAGGGGTCTTGGTGACTCCCTGGGGTGCTGGTGTGTGGTAGACCTGGAGTCACTGATCCCTCTTCCCCAACGATTTAATCGAGGTCACTTGGGGGTTTGGTTGCCCCAGATATGTTTGGGTGTCACTGCCTGGATTTGGAGAGGACCTAGGAGAGCAGGGGGGTATGGGTGAGGCCAGGGGGTCTCCTGGACCCCCCAGCAGCAGGAAGCCACCCCCTGCTCCTTGGGGGATATTCCCAATCCCAGAGCCTACAAATTGCCTTGGGGGAGAGCGACAGGAAGATGCTGCCCTGTCCCTTGGGTAGAGGCTCATGGGGGGCTGCAACGGTGCTGGGGAAGGTGTCATCATCCCTGGTGCTTATGGATGTCCCCCCTACAGCTGTGGCCCCCCAGGAACGCCGGAGGCAGGATGGACGAACAGAAGGTGCCCAGCGAGGAGAAGGATGCAGCCACGCCAGGTGAGCCAGGGCAGGAATTTGGGGACCTGTCCCTGTTTCCCCTGTGATGGTGACACCCGTTCTCCCTACAGCCGATGGGGTGATGGCCTCGGAGGAGATGGGCAGCGCCGAGGGGGACCCCCTGAAACCCCCCGAAGGAGCCTCTGCAGGGCCAGAGCCGGAGAGCACGGGCATGGAGGGACCTCCTGAGGCTGGCAGGTGAGGGTGGGAGGACTCAGGGGTGGCGTGGAGCTATTGGGGGGGTCCTAAATATCTCTGACATCCGCTGTTGCCCTTTCCTAGCCCGTTGGGCCGCCGCTGTGCCCTCTGCAACTGTGGGGACTGGAGCCTACACGGGCAGCGGGAGCTGCAGCGCTTCGAGCCAGTGCCCGACTGGCCCGAGCGGCTGGTGGGCCACGAGCCCCCTGATGGGCCCGGCCAGCCTCCCCCAGGGCCCAGCCAGCTCCCCCCAGAGCCAGAGCTGGTGGGTGACAGCCTGTCACAGATTGGCTTCTCCGAGGGGGTGACCCCAGCGCAGCTCTTCGAGCCGACAGGTGAGTGTGGTCACAGCACAGGGGTCCCCATCTTGCCATCTGGGTGTCCCCAAGCTGTCCCTGACGCCCCCTCCCCACAGGGCACTGCTGGGTGCACCACTGGTGTGCGGCCTGGGCGGCTGGTGCAGAGCCGGAGGTGGCCGGTGTGGCCAGAGCTGTTTTCTCAGGGATCTCACAGGTGAGCGGATGCCGAGGGGTCCGGGAGGGATGGCAGGGGCTCCGTTTGGCTGCCCTGCAGCAGCGCTGACCCCTCGGACTCCTCTGCCCTCAGAAATGTGAACGCTGCGGGCGGGCGGGGGCCACCATCCCGTGCCGGGCGGCCGCCGGCTGCTCCCGCCTCTACCACTTCCCCTGTGCCGCCGCCAGCGGCTGCTTCCAGTCCATGAAGACCTTGCGGCTGCTCTGCCCCGAGCACGTGGCTGAGGCTGTGGACATGGGTGCGTGGGGCTGGGGACACCACCCCTGGGTGCTGGGACCCTAGTGAAGGGTCTTGGCTTGGTAGAACCCCATAAGTTGGCGGCTCTGACCCTCTCCTCTCGTGGCTGACAGAGGACGCACGGTGCTCGGTGTGCAAAGGGCCGGGTGACCTGCGGGACCTGGTGTTCTGCACCAGCTGCGGGCAGCACTTCCACGGGACCTGCCTGGACATCTCTCTGACGCCTCGCAAGCGCTCGGGCTGGCAGTGCCCCGAGTGCAAAGTGTGCCAAACCTGCAGGTGAGCCTCCAGCCCCACGGTGGAGAGTGGGATATGTACCCACGGAGGGGTGCCAGCCCTCACTTGCCCCTGTGCCCCACAGGCAGCGCGGCCAGGACTCGGCGATGCTGGTGTGCGAGGCGTGTGACAAGGGCTACCACACCTCCTGCATGGAGCCAGCCACCCAGGGCCTCCCCACCGGCTCCTGGAAGTGCAAGGTACGTCCTGCTCTCACTCGGGAGTACAGGGTGCCTGCCCCCTCCAGTGCACCCCTTGACACATCTCTGCTTCCCCCCAGAACTGCTGGGTCTGCTCAGACTGTGGCCGGCACCCCGTGGGGCTTGACTCCAGCTGCCGTTGGTCCCAGGGGTCTATGGTGTGCGGGGACTGCCAGCAGCGCCGTGCCACGGCCGATGTCCCCACGGCCCCGGAACACTCACCACGGCCTGACCTGCCCACCCAGATGTGAGTGGGGATGGGGGTGCTGGTGTGGAGGGAGGGAGGGTCAGGCCCTTTGTGGGTGAGGGATGTGTCCCACAGCCTTGGGGACACGGTGACCTGAGTGCTGCCCCCTCACCCAGGTTTTCCCCCATGCCAGGTCAGAGTCCCCTGCCCCCAGTGAGCTGACGGATGTGCCCGTACCCCCACCTGAGCTGGAGCCCGTGGGAGGTGACGAGGAGACACAGCCCCTTGTGGACCTCAACGAGGCACCCCCAGACGCCAAAGAGGCACCCCCAGACCCCAAGGAGGCTCCCCCAGGCAGTGCTGAGTCTCCTCTTGGCGAGCTGGCCTCTGTGGAGGTGCCCAGCAGTGAGGGACCCCCTGAAGAGCTGCCCTCTGATGAACTGCCCCTCGATCAGCCGCTCCCTGACATGCAGCCCTCTGACATTCAGCCTCCTGATGTGCAGCCCCCTGAGGAGCCCCTTGCTCTCATGCTGCCCCCCGAGGAGCCTCCCTCTGAGGAGCTGCCCCTCGAGATACCATCCCTTGCTGAGCTGCCCCCTGACAGACCCTCCCCCGAGGAGTTACCCCCCAGTGAACCACCCCACAATGAGCTGCCCCTCGATGTCCCTCCCCTTGCTGAGCTGCCCCCTGAGAAACCAGCATTTGAAAAGTCACCCCCCCATGAGCTACCCCCCGAAGTATTGCCCATTGATAAATCACCCCCTGACGAGCTGCCCCCCAATCGGTCACCTCCCAAACCTCCCCTCGATGAGCCACCCGTCAGTGAGCCACCCCTTGAGGAGCTGCCCCTCAGCAGGTCGCCCCTTGGGGAGCTGCCCCTCAGCAGGGCACCCCTTGGGGAGCTGCCCCTCAGCAGGGCACCCCTTGACGAGCTGCCCCTTGAGGAGCTGCCCCTCAGCAAGGCACCCCTTGAGGAGCTGCCCCTTGAGGAGCTGCCCCTCAGCAAGGCGCCCCTTGAGGAGCTGCCCCTCAGCAAGGCACCCCTTGAGGAGTTGCCCCTTGAGGAGCTGCCCCTCAGTAAGGCACCCCTTGAGGAGCTGCCCCCCAAGGAGCTTCCCCTCGAGGAGCTGCCCCCCAGTGAACCACCCCCTGTCGAGCTGCTCCCCAAGGAAGCTCCTCCTGAAGCACTGCCCCCCGAGAAGCTGAGCCCTGAAGAGCCTCCCCTTGTTGAGTTACCCCCTGAAGAGCTGGTCCCCAGTGAGCTGCACCCCGAGGAGGACCTGAAACCACCAGGTAATTTGGGATCTTTTGCTGTCCTCTTTCCCCTCCTGTTTTCTCCAGTGAGTGTGGGGGTCCTGCACCCCACGTTTCCTAGCACTGGCTTTGCCTGATCCCCATTTTCCTCCTTATTTTCATGTGCTGTGCCCTGTGTTGGGGTACGTGGGGAGCTGGGGGAGGGGCCATGCCTCTCAGTCCCAGACTGGGTGGCACAGGGGAGTAGAGGGAACTCCCTCACCCCATCCCCATCCTCCAGGTCTCCTCCCTGAGGTGATAGTGGCAGAGGAAGCGCCAGCCCTGGCTCCAGAGGTGCTGCCCGAGGAGGAGATGGAGCTGGAGCCAGAGCCCTCGCTGCCCCCTGAGATGACACCTCCACCCTCAGCTCCCCCAGGTGGGTCTGTGGAAACACTAGAGTTGGGATTGGGGTGGGTGGGCGTCTCTGGGACGGGCAGTAATATCACTTTTCTCCCCTCTCTACCCCTAGCTCTCCGTGCCATCTCACCTGCACGGACCCCAGCCCCCTCCCCTGATGCTAAGGAGGACGAGGTGCTCGAGCCCCCCACCCCAGCCTTGCCTGAGCCCCCTGGCAGCCCTGGCACCGCCATGGACACCGACCCCCCTGGCTCTCCACCACCACCCCTGGGCTCCCCTGCTGTCACCCTGGCCCCTGCTGAGCCACCTGAGGATGAGGAGATGGAGATGGCTGGTGGTGAGGGGGAGACCCCAGCCAGCCCCCCTGGAGATGCTCCCCATGGCAGCCCAGCCCCTGAGCTGGGGCCCTTCCCAGGCCTGCCTGAAGAGGAGGAAGAGGAGGAAGAAGAGGCGCCAAGGCTGGAGAGGGAAGGCACCAGTGGAAGCTCCCCGCCACTCAGTGAGGAGGATGCTCTGGAAGAAGGCCGGGCTGGGGGGGACCCTGAGGTCAAGGGTTCCCCTTCGGGGTCACCCCTGCTCCTGGAAGCGGAGGAGCTGGGCCCTGAGACCCCCATGGAGGTGTGCACTACTGGCGAGAAGCTGCTGGGGCAGGGGGACGAGGGGTGCCCCGAGCCCCCCGCGCTGCGCCCACGGCCCGACATCCTCAACGAGATCTCCAACCTGAGCCAGGGGGACACGAGCAGCAGCTTCCCCGGCTCGGAGCCACTGCTGGGGTCCCCAGATCCTGAGGGTGGGGGGTCGCTGTCCCCTGAGCTGGGCCCGGCCTCGGCTGATGCTAGCCTGCAGAAGGAGGACGCTGGGTCACTGCCACTGGGTGCTGAGACTGATGACTCTCTGCTCTTCGAGCCAGCAGCCAAGGGTGACGGGGACAAGAGCCGGCGCCGCAGCTCTCCAGGGCGCTCCCGTGTCAAGCAGGTACAGACCCCACTTACCATGATTTTGTGGGCACCCCTCACGTCCCTGGTGCCACGTCCCCTCCCTGGGCTCCCTGGCACGGAGGTCCCACTGGGCCCCCCAGTGCTGTAACTCCCCTCTCCCCTTGGCCACAGGGTCGCAGCAGCAGCTTCCCTGGGCGGAGACGACCCCGAGGTGGGTCCCATGGGGGCCGAGGCCGGGGCCGTGCGCGTCTGAAGTCGACCACCTCGTCTGTTGACACCTTGGCAGTAAGGCTGGGCTGGGGCAGAAGTGGGGTCCAGGGAATCCTTGAGCTGTTAGGCTGTGAGCTGAGAGTCTCTCCCATCCCCTTTCCCATCATCCCTCTCTTGGAAAGACTTAAGAACCTTTAGTTTGAGGTGGATCGGGATCTCATGGGAGGTGAAACTGCCTGGGCCTTTGCTGAGCCTGGGGCACCACCACAAAAGCATGGGGCAGGTACAGAGCTTCCCCCTGGGGAGGGGTTCTGCTGCCCCTGCGTCTTCCTGGTGTCCCCCAGACTGCACAGAGAGGCTTTCCTCAGTGCTGAGCCTCCTGCTCTGTCCTCAGCTCGCTGATGTGGAGAGTTCGCCCAGCAAGGAGGATGACGAGGATGATGATGACACAATGCAGAACACGGTTGTCCTCTTCTCCAACACTGACAAGTTTGTGCTCATGCAGGTAAGCAGGGTATGGTAGGACGGACAGACGGACAGGGTGGCACAGACTCTGTCTCCCCTCTGCCAGCCACTGTCTCCTCACTCATGACCTCTCCCCACCAGGACATGTGCGTGGTGTGCGGCAGCTTCGGGCGTGGGGCCGAGGGGCACCTCCTTGCCTGCTCCCAGTGCTCCCAGTGCTATCACCCCTACTGTGTCAACAGCAAGGTGAGGAGAGGGCCCAGGACCCCTGGCCTCACCCCAGCACGGTGCTGTGCCCCCCAGGGACACACACGAGGTCGTGCCAGGCACGTCTGTATGTTGAGTTGTGCTCTGGTGTATCCGTGCCATGCCCTGGGGTATCCCCCACAGCCACACCAAGACTGGGACCCTCGTGGCCATGCCCAGGGCTCACGTGGCTGCCCTCCCATGTCCCCAGATCACCAAAGTGATGCTGCTGAAGGGCTGGCGCTGCGTGGAGTGCATCGTGTGCGAGGTGTGCGGCAAAGCTTCCGACCCCTCGCGCCTGCTGCTCTGCGACGACTGCGACATCAGCTACCACACCTACTGCCTGGACCCGCCGCTGCAGACCGTGCCCAAGGGCGGCTGGAAGTGCAAGTGGTGCGTGGGGGACACACCGGGAGCCACGGGGGGAGCTCGGTGCTGGCGCTGACCCCTCGGGCCCCCCCTCTGCAGGTGCGTGTGCTGTGTGCAGTGCGGGGCTGCATCCCCCGGCTTCCACTGCGAGTGGCAGAACAACTACACGCACTGCGCGCCCTGCGCCAGCCTCGTGGTCTGCCCCTTCTGCCGCGAGAAGTACGTGGAGGACGACCTGCTCATCCAGTGCCGGCACTGCGATCGGTGAGCACCGTGCCCTGGGCTTGAGGGGCTCAAATCTGGGGTCCTCCGGGGGGGCTGTGGTGTGTGATAAGTCCCCCCCGCTGCCCGCAGGTGGCTGCACGCCGCGTGCGACAGCCTCTTCACTGAGGAGGAGGTGGAGCAGGCTGCGGATGAAGGCTTCGACTGCAGCGCCTGCCAGCCCTACGTGGTCAAACCTGGTGAGCTCACGAGGCAGGGGGGAACTCTGGGGGGATCTGGAGGGCATTTGAGTGGTGTGGGGACTCACCTGCCCCACTGCTTTCTTGCCACAGTGCCTGCACCTTCTGCAGAGATGATCAAAGCCAAGGATCCAGGTATGTGCAGGGCCATGCCAAGGCTGTGGGATTCCTGGGGTGTGCCCTCTTCTGGCCACACACCCAGTGCTGGCATTTGTCCCCAACGCTGGTATTTGTCCCCTCAGAGCCCCAGTATTTCCGCTTTGAGGGCGTGTGGCTGACGGAGACGGGGATGGCCGTGCTGCGCAACCTGACCCTGTCACCCCTGCACAAGCGGCGGCAGCGCAAGGGCCGCCCGGGCGCCCTCAACGGGGATGGGGGGCTGGAGGGGGGTGACCCCCTGGGCCCTGAGGACAAGAAGGACGGTGACCTGGACACCGATGAGCTGCTCAAAGCTGAGGGTGGGTGTTGGTGGGAGAGCTGGGGGGTCGCAGTGTGGGAGTGTCAGGGGACCCCACTAACGTGCAGCCCCCTGGCAGTGGGTGTGGAGCACATGGAGTGTGAGATCAAGCTCGAGGCTCCGGCCAGCCCCGACCGCGACGTTGGAGCTGATGGGGACTCAGGGAAGGGGCTGGAAGACCCTGAGGAGTGCAAGAAGAGGAAGCGCAAACCATACCGACCTGGTGAGTGTCCCGCAGGCCCTGAACCCTTCCAGACTCTTCTGTGATCCCCCAGGCCCCATTGTGATACTCCCTCCTTCTGTCCCGCAGGCATTGGCGGGTTCATGGTGCGGCAGCGCAAATCCCACACGAGGCTCAAAAAGGTCTCAGCAGTGCTGCCAGATGTGGGGCGTGAGGGGCTGAGCACCGAGGGACACCCTGAGGATGGTAGGGCCCAGTGGCTCCCCTCTTCCCCTCTTCCCCTCTTCCCCTCTTCCCCTCTTCCCCTCTTCCCCTCTTCCCCTCTTCCCCTCTTCCCCTCTTCCCCTCTTCCCCTCTTCCCCTCTTCCCCTCTTCCCCTCTTCCCCTCTTCCCCTCTTCCCCTCTTCCCCTCTTCCCCTCTTCCCCTCTTCCCCTCTTCCCCTCTTCCCCTCTTCCCCTCTTCCCCTCTTCCCCTCTTCCCCTCTTCCCCTCTTCCCCTCTTCCCCTCTTCCCCTTTCTTTTCCCCTTTTCCCCTTTTCCTTCCTG